>NW_016160208.1:328-592 GCF_001687245.7 Rhagoletis zephyria | reverse complement strand
CCCCCCCCCCCCCCCCCCCCTAAATACGTAGTCCGCCACGCTCGCCACGTCCAGCAGTGCGGAAGTTTATGAAAAAAAATGAACCAAAACAAAAAACCCGCCTCGGATAACCGAGAACCCCAAAAAAGTAGGCCCACCCTGTCAAGAAGGTCCGGTCTGTCCTCGGATAAGACCAAGCAAGCCAGCGGTGCAAAGCCTGTGGCCAAGCCAGGGCTGAGCATACGCTCTGTCCCCTCTGGGACTGCCTCAACGGCATCGAGGCCC
>NW_016160208.1:0-244 GCF_001687245.7 Rhagoletis zephyria | reverse complement strand
CCAGCGGTGCAAAGCCTGTGGCCAAGCCAGGGCTGAGCATACGCTCTGTCCCCTCTGGGACTGCCTCAACGGCATCGAGGCCCCCTTCCGGCAACTGGTCTAGCCATGTCCCTAGACAAGCTAGCGAGGATGTAAATCCGTCCGGTGCTGGTAGCAGACCCACCCTCACAGATAGGTCTTCGGGAGGCAAGGGCGGCCCTGTCAGAAGACAAGCTAGCCCTGCTGCCGTCCCCGCCACTCCAGG
>NW_016160207.1:67956-68452 GCF_001687245.7 Rhagoletis zephyria | reverse complement strand
TTGTTAATATTTCTATTATTAGAATGTTTAACTTTTAGATGTACTCGTCTTTAAGTTATTTGTTTTTGTTATTGTTATGGCCTTATAACAATTATATTAAACAATTTTTATGAGCTTGAGGCCGTTTTAGGTGAAAACTTATTGTGGAAAAGCAACAATAATTTGAAACAAGTAAGAAAGTCTAAGTTTGTTATGGTTATGGCCTTATAACAATTATATTCAACAATTTTTATGAGCTTGAGGCCGTTTTTAGGTGAAAACTTATTGTGGAAAAGCAACAATAATTTGAAACAAGTAAGAAAGTCTAAGTTTGTTATGGTTATGGCCTTATAACAATTATATTCAACAATTTTTATGAGCTTGAGGCCGTTTTTAGGTGAAAACTTATTGTGGAAAAGCAACAATAATTTGAAACAAGTAAGAAAGTCTAAGTTTGTTATGGTTATGGCCTTATAACAATTATATTCAACAATTTTTATGAGCTTGAGGCCGTTTT
>NW_016160207.1:67072-67830 GCF_001687245.7 Rhagoletis zephyria | reverse complement strand
CGCACTGTGCTAAGTTTGTCTTGTATGTTCTTGTTGCTTGTTTTCCGCTATTTCACTTTGCTAAGCCAACTACAATCAAGCGCAGCTATTCCGCTGCAATTCACTTGATCATGTGGTTGTTGGTTTTGTTGGTTTTTGTTAATATTTCTATTATTAGAATGTTTAACTTTTAGGTGTGCTCGTCCTTAAGTTATTTGTTTTTGTTATTTTTATGGCCTTATAACAATTATATTCAACAATTTTTATGAGCTTGAGGCCGTTTTTAGTGAAAACTTATTGTGGAAAAGCAACAATAATTAGAAACAAGTAAGAAAGTCTAAGTTCGGGCGGAGCCGAACATTAAATACCCGGCGCAAGTATTAAATATATGTTTTTTCAACTTTCCGAAAGCTACCGCTAGATGGTAAGCCGGGGTGTATCAATTTTGAGTAAATTAGCGTCCTTAAATTTCGAGGTATTCCAGTTTCAAGCATTTCTGAAATTTACCGTTATATGGAAAGCGGCCGTAATTTTAGTCCGATTTCAATAATTTTCAACGTTCTGCCGGCGAGGAGACGCATTAAACACCAAATCGAGCTATGTTTGCAGGAAGCACTTTACTAGTGAAGACATTGAAAATAATACACTGTTCGAAATAGGTGACACATTTTGGCAATTTATTTTCCTGTTATGTGCTTAATTTTTTTTAATACAATAAAGTTCAGCTTTTGTTATTTTTATGGCCCTATAACAATTATATTCAACAATTTTTATGAGCT
>NW_016160207.1:66513-67057 GCF_001687245.7 Rhagoletis zephyria | reverse complement strand
AAATTTATTGTGGAAAAGCAACAATAATTTGAAAAAATGGTAGAAGTGATAGCTATTTCGGAAATCACCACATTTCCTCATCAGACTTCTTTCAGTAGGATTCGAACCGACGATCACCACTGACCCAGCCAGTTGCCTACGCACTGTGCTAAGTTTGTCTTCTTCTTGTTGCTGGTTTTCCACTATTTCACTTTGCTAAGCCAACTACAATCAAGCGCTGCAATTCCGCTGCAATTCACTTGATCATATTGTCGTTGGTTTTGTAGGTTTTTGTTAATATTTCTATTATTAGAATGTTTAACTTTTAGGTGTGCTCGTCCTTAAGTTATTTGTTTTTTGTTATTTTTTGGCCTTTTAACAATTATATTCAACAATTTTATAATGAGCTCGAGGCCATTTTTTAAATGAAAATTTATTGTGGACGGAGTGCCCTCGGGTATAAAAATGGTAGAAGTGATAGCTATTTCGGAAATCACCACATTTCCTCATCAGACTTCTTTCAGTAGGATTCGAACCGACGATCCCACTGACTCAGCCAGTTGCC
>NW_016160207.1:65755-66306 GCF_001687245.7 Rhagoletis zephyria | reverse complement strand
CTTTTATGAGCTTGAGGCCGTTTTAGGTAAAAACTTATTGTGGAAAACCAACAATAATTTGAAAAAATGGTAGAAGTGATAGCTATTTCGGAAATCACCACATTTCCTCATCAGACTTCTTTCAGTAGGATTCGAACCGACGATCCCACTGACTCAGCCAGTTGCCTATGCACCGTGCTAAGTACGCCTTGTAAATTATCGTTTGCGTGTTTTCCACTATTTCACTTTGCTAAGCCAACTACAATCAACCGCAGCTTTTCTGCTGCAATTCACTTGATCATGTGGTTGTTGGTTTTGTTGGTTTTTGTTAATATTTCTATTATTAGAATGTTTAACTTTTAGGTATGCTCGTCCTTAAGTTATTTGTTTTGTTATTTTTATGGCCTTATAACATTTATATTCAACATTTTTTATGAGCTTGAGGCCGTTTTAGGCAAAAACTTATTGTGGAAAACCAACAATAATTTGAAAAAATGGTAGAAGTGATAGCTATTTCGGAAATCACCACATTTCCTCATCAGACTTCTTTCAGTAGGATTCGAACCGACGAT
>NW_016160207.1:65238-65576 GCF_001687245.7 Rhagoletis zephyria | reverse complement strand
AACAAGTAAGAAAGTCTAAGTTCGGGCGGAGCCGAACATTAAATACCCGGCGCAAGTATTAAATATATGTTTTCCACCTTTCCGAAAGCTACCGCTACATGATAAGCCGGCGTGTATAAATTTTAAGTAAACTAGCGTCCTTAAATTTCAAAATATTGAAATTTCAAGCATTTCTGAAATTTACCGTTATATGAAAAGCGGCCGTAATTTTAGCCCGATTTCAATAATTTTCGACGTTTTGCTTTTATGTGGCAAGCGCAATAACCACACCGATTTTGGTACAAATTGGTAGAACGGTTACCGATATACATATATGTGATCATAAGTGGGCGGTGCCA
>NW_016160207.1:64905-65176 GCF_001687245.7 Rhagoletis zephyria | reverse complement strand
TCCATAAGCGTATTTCTTGGTAAAGAATTGTTGCAAGCGTCAATTTTGAATAAATTAGCTTTAACATTTACTGATTTATCGAAGATTTCGTATTTCCGAAAATTACCGTTATATGGGATGTGGGCGAGGTTATTGTTCGATTTTTAAAATTTTAGGCTATTTATTACGCAGTACCAAGGCCAACAACTGTGCCAAGTTTGGAAGAAATTGGTGCAGCGGTTACCAAGATATACACATGTAACCATAAGTGGGCGTGGCTACGCCCATTTTC
>NW_016160207.1:63972-64500 GCF_001687245.7 Rhagoletis zephyria | reverse complement strand
AGTAAAAGCTTATTGTGGAAAACCAACAATAATTTGAAAAAATGGTAGAAGTGATAGCTATTTCGGAAATCACCACATTTCCTCATCAGACTTCTTTCAGTAGGATTCGAACCGACGATCCCACTGACTCAGCCAGTTGCCTATGCACCGTGCTAAGTACGCCTTGTAAATTATCGTTTGCTTTTTTCCACTATTTTCATTTTTGTTATGCCAACACAATCAAGCGCAGCTATTCCGCTGCAATTCACTTGATCATGTGGTTGTTGGTATTGTTGGTTTTTGCTAATATTTCTATTTTTAGAATGTTTAACTTTTAGATGTCTTAGTCCTTAAGTTATTTGTTTTTGTTATTGTTATGGCCTTATAACAATTATATTCAACAATTTTTATGAGCTTGAGGCCGTTTTTTGTGAAAACTTATTGTGGAAAAGCAACAATAATTTGAAAAAATGGTAGAAGTGATAGCTATTTCGGAAATCACCACATTTCCTCATCAGACTTCTTTCAGTAGGATTCGAACCGACGATC
>NW_016160207.1:63341-63829 GCF_001687245.7 Rhagoletis zephyria | reverse complement strand
GTGATCATAAGTGGGCGGTACCACGACCATTTTCCAAAATTTTACCATAAGCGTATTTCTTGGTAAAGAATTGTTGCAAGCATCAATTTTGAATAAATTAGCTTCAATATTTACTGATTTATCGAAGATTTTGTATTTCTCTAAATTACCGTTATATGGGATGTGGGCGTGGTTATTGTCCGATTTTAAAAAGTTTCGGCGGTTTTTTATGCTGTACCAAGGCCAACAACTGTGCCAAGTTTGGAAGAAATTGGTGCAGCGGTTACCAAGATATACACATGTAACCATAGGTGGGCGTGGCTACGACCATTTTCCTAAAATTTTTAATATTCTTATTTTTCGTCTAATAATTGTTGTAAATATCAATTTTGAATGAATAATCTTCAGTAATAATAATAATAATAATAATAGATTGGCGCTTACACATATGTTAGTGTTTGGCCGAGCTTCTCCTCCGATTTGTGGCGTGCGCCTTGATGTTGTCACAC
>NW_016160207.1:62982-63223 GCF_001687245.7 Rhagoletis zephyria | reverse complement strand
ATTGTAAATATCAATTTTGAGTGAATTATCTTCAGTAGTTACTAAAATATCGCAGTTTTCGTATTTCCGAAAATTACCGTTATATGGGATGTGGGCGTGGTTATTGTCCGATTTTTTTAAATTTTAGGCCATTTAGTACGCTTTACCAAGGCCAACAACTGTGCCAAGTTTGGAAGAAATTGGTGCAGCGGTTACCAAGATATACACATGTAACCATAAGTGGGCGTGGCTACGCCCATTT
>NW_016160207.1:54283-59016 GCF_001687245.7 Rhagoletis zephyria | reverse complement strand
TTGTTGGTTTTTGTTAATATTTCTATTATTAGAATGTTTAACTTTTAGGTGTGCTCGTCCTTAAGTTATTTGTTTTTGTTATTTTTATGGCCTTATAACAATTATATTCAAAAAATTTTATGAGCTTGAAGCCGTTTTAGGTGAAATTGTTGAATAAAATAAAGTTCAGTTAAAAAAAATGAACCACTGCTAGTAAATTGAACGCAAGTATGCATACAGACTTAAAAATTTAAATAGTATTGTTATACATACATATACGTTGTACAAACAGTTTTTAGTAAATAAGATTTTTTTATTATAAACAAAGATGCTTGAGGCAAGTATTGGATTTACATATTTCTACTAGAACAGAGGAAATTGGAGTTAGAACAAGATTAAAGCTAATACATGTGTACATATATATTTCGCTTACGTTGGTACATTTAGACAATAGTCCGTCATAACAATTGTAATATGTTTTTCAGTATTTAATTTTAGTTTCATTATTAACTAATATGTATTATGTATAAATACAAATCTGTACACATATAATTGTAATTATATTTATACTTTAATAAATAAACAAGACTATTTACATGCTTGCTTCTACATACATGGAACTATGTTGGCCTTTCTTTGGTGAGTTCTAGTAGGTATATTTCGATGGTGAATGTAGACATTTGTTGGTTTAGTTTGCTGGCAATGGCATACATACAAAAGCAGTTTCTACAGTAAATAGATACATGAACTTCATAAGTAAGTAAGTATTTTTGTTAGTACCTGATTCTTTTTAGTGCTGGTACGAGGTAATGCACCAGTGGATAAGGTCCGCCAGGCGCTAATTCCAGCGGCATCTTACCGCGCTGTTACGTACCTAATACAAAACAGTGCCCAAATTATTATACATTTAAAAGTTCAGCTTAAATTATGTTTTACTTACATAGAATATTTGCTTCCAAAAAAGCCACACTCATGCATCCTCTCGGAAATGGTACAAAAGTCATCAAATAAAAGCTGTGGAGTCAACAGCTGTGGAGTTTATGGTGGTTGGCTACCGTCCACAAATATAAATATGCACTCTGCATGGCTTTTTACAATGGCGAGTCCAAAAATTCACTTTGCTGCACCCCTTCCTTTTGGTCTACATGAAATTGCAAACACTGTTAATACATCCATTTTTTCATGTGCTAAAAATCGTACTTACCTAAAGGGCTACATGTCCAAAATTATTGCTACGTGTTCCTAATTAGTCAATCTTTGTATATTTACTGATTCCTGCAAAATTGGGCCATGTAATATTAAAATTAACACATTTTTCTGCATTGTTTACATATTTTTATATGCGTTTTGGCATTTCTCTCTCGCAATTGCACCAAGATGACGTCACGCAAAAATTACGCTCAAACATCCTCTCTCATTGGCGCAATCTTGTATTCTATCATTTTTGTATACACGCAACATATTTTTGTATCGATTCGAACAATTTGATACAATCAAGCAGTGTTGCCAACTCGTGGGATTTCGCCCATAATTTGGGATTTTCGCACCATAAAAGGGCGCGTGGGATTTTGCGTCTCATTATGGGATTTTTAGCTAAATACAATTCTAATGTTCCAATGTTTTTTTTTGCTGTTAATTCAAACGTGACGGATGGGACATTTAAACTATAACTATAAAATTTTCAATTTCCCCAAAAGTGACGGCTGAGACAACAACGACACCCACCTCTCTGAGTAGATGGATTCGTTTGCCATTTAGACAAACTTTATATCAAAATATTTCTTGCATAGCGGATTTTTCGAATGTAGTTAGTATAATGATAAGGTCCATTTTATGCTTTTATGGCATAAGCTACAGCTTGTGACGGGTGGGACAGTATTTTGTGACTGGTGGATCGAGTCACTGTTGACGACACATAAGATTTTTGAACTTTTTCCCATAACAGCTGAATTTCATATTAAAGCCGTTTGAAACTCGCACTTCATTACACTAAATTTGTTGGGGCTATAAAGCCGCATACCCGAAAATGTTTTAAAGGCTTACACCCAAATTCATAAAAAATAAAGAACATTTTAACTGTTTTTTAAATCAAAAATTTGAAGGCCATTATATTAAAAAATACTGAAATTTTAAAAAAAAAATTTCGAGTTTTTCTGAATTTTGTATAAGTGTGAATCTGTGATATGATTTCGATTAAACTTCAGACGGAATATAGAAAAATACCAAAAAATAATAGCTCGAAAAACATTACAAATATTTAAAAAAAATCAACACGTGGTCATTTGTTTAAGTCATTGTAAATATTGTTCTTAAAATCTTTTAATATTTAATATTCATCAATGGGATTTTCGAATTTCAAAATCGGATAAACAGGGCCTTTTTCAAAGGAGAATGGGATTTTCGTACCTTTGAAGTTGGCAACACTGCAATCAAGCACTTCTACCCAGTGATGGAAAAGTAGGCACAATAGTGCCATTTTTGGCCCTTACATTCTCAAACATATTTTGGTACAATTCATCCTGTTTTGGCACAATGATAAAATGATATAGAAGTTCAGCATAAAATGCCAATATATAACAAAAAATTACATACCACATTATAGTTAAAAAAATACATAAAGTGCTCATTAAAAGCACTTACAAATTAAAATAAGGGCTGTGAGAATTATTTGCAAACCCCTGAATTCTGTTGTGAATATGCAGTACGAAAAGTAAGTTTTCGCCACAACAAGCTTTTAATTCAGAATTTTTGGCAGTTTTATAGTTTGTTAAATGAAAGTGCCAGTTTCTGCAATATCCCGATGATTTTTGAAATTTTTTCTGACGGTGTCATACATTTTTATCCATTTAAAAAAATTTCGAACACACTTTATATGGAAAAAATGCATAACATCGAAAACTTGGAATCTCCACAAAAATTCTGAATTCAAAGTATTTTGTTGCGAAAACCTGCAGAGTTTTTATAATTTTTGTACAAAGTTTGAATTGCCGATTTGTGTACATTTATTCTGTTTATTAAATTATGAATTCGACTTTTATCTTCAATTAAAAAATAAGCAATGAAAATAATACGCGAAACTGGTCAAAATGTCTTACTGCCATTATTTCGCATAAAGTTACATATGTACATATGAGTGTGAGAATGTCAGAATAGCTGTACTTAGGTGTATTTCCCTTCCGTAATTGGAATTCTGTGTAATTTTACTATGAATTTATGTTTTATGTCTAATAGGCAACATAGACGGTGCGTCTGACTCGCGAGTCAACTGTGTACGTGTTCACTCGCCTTTCGACTACACACAGTTGAGTCATTCAGAGTCATACCAGAGTCATGTCGGTGTAACTAACACATATTTATTTTTACTTTTCACATCCAAACCGACTCGCGATTCAGACGCACCATGTATGCCGCTTATAAAGAATCCCTCATAAAAGTGATTTACTGTAATAATTTAGTTAATTAATAATTTTTATATTAAGAAATAAGTATTATAAAAAAAAATTAATTTTGTGGCACTTTCATATTCTCTTCGGCACAATTTTTGAAGACCATTAGGCACATTTTGAAATTTTGAAATTCCATCCCTGCTTCTACCTCACACCCCAATAAACATTTAGGCTTGAGCTCAACTTGAGGTTAAGTTGAGAACTAAGGTATTTCTCAAATCTCCAACGTTGTTTCTCAACAGTACCTCAAGTGGAGGATCATAGCGTTCTCAACAAAAAGGCCTCCTTTCGCAATTATGTACTGGTGGCATTATAACCGTTTAGAAAAAGGAAAAATGATAAAATAAAACTAGTTCACTTCTGAAACTGCTTTTTAATGTCCAAGTAATGGGAATTATAGTGTATGGTGTTCAGTGTTGCCATTTTAGCCGTTTTCCGGCTAGATTTAGCCGGTTGCGATAGCAAACAGCCGGAGAAATTTCGACTTAGCCGGTAGCCGATTTGTTAGCCGTTTTGCAGAAAAAGTTAGCCGTTTTTAGCCGATTTTGCTATTTACCTTGTTTTCTTAAATTTCAAATATGTATATATGTTTCCATTTTTGACTAAGCGACCCAAAATCTGTTAGAAATGGCCTTATCGCGGACAAAATTTTCATGTCAGGCAGGGTTGTATGAAATTGGGCCGATTTCGCTTATTTTTATTTTAAACGAAGAAGGGATTTTCGTCATAAAATGTTTGTTACAAATGTCTTAATTTTAAGTGTGAAGTTTTATTCGCAAACTTAGAAAATAAGAAATTGTTTCACTGTAAAGACACTTAAGGTGCGTTTGTGTTTGGATATAGTGCCAACAAACAGAATAAATATTACATGTAGATATTGTCTTCCCAGATAGCCCATATTCAATTCTGCCTAAATTACAAAACATTATTTTTGCCCACTCCCAAAGGTTTATGGTAAGGGAAAAATTGATATTTTCAAGCACTATGTACACATATGTAGTTTTTAAACAAACTTTTTTGCTGAGAACTTATTTAAATTCCAAAAACCGAATGCCAACTTGAATTAAAGGAACCAACACTGAAGTGAGTCAAAATGAAAATAAAAGAGCACAAATTTCTATGTAAAGCAAAACTCTCTGGGAATCCTACGAGACATCTGCTGGTCTTATGACCGGTCATCCAAATGGGAGGTCTGCAGTCTTTTGGCATCATATTTTACATCAGAATTGAAGGGATTTCTGAAAAATCTGACCAGTTCTTTTGTGTAACTGTGATTTTGCATCCCTTGTCAACATATGGCCTCGGTTG
>NW_016160207.1:42029-52660 GCF_001687245.7 Rhagoletis zephyria | reverse complement strand
CATATAAAGTATATCTTCCATACCTCTGATTGTTTAGATGCGATTTTTTATATAAGTATGTAACTCCTCTATCGATGTATGCAGATGTATTCAAAAGCAGTAATCTGTCAAAGTAAAATTTGCAGATGTTCATGTAAGGTATGAAGCCTTCGGCATAGCCGAAGACAGCGCTGCTCTTACTTGTTCATTTTAGAATCGCTCCAGTTTATAAATTTTTAAATTTAACGAACTTGTTTATTCAAATTATCGTCGACAAAAAATCCAACCATGTGCCACAATCATATGTTTTTCCCAATTGCAAATTCTTGCTGCCAAAATTTTTTCCGGCTCGAATTTGTAACTTCTCTCCAAGAAATAATCTTTTTACTCGTGATTTATTTAAATAAAACATGTGAAATTTAGTTGAAACATTTTAGCCGTTTTTAACCGGTTTTATTTGCCAATTTAGCCGGTTCGTCCAAAAACTTCTGGCAACACTGATGGTGTTAATGCATGCATCCCACCCATAGTGGAATTTACCAGGTGCCACTCCTTTATTTGAAAATTTGCCTATAAAATGTGACTATAAGGCAGCCGAATGTCAGAAAATAAAGCGAGAAAGCCGTTTTATTACTTCATCTGTTTATTGTGGTTCCATGCAAACATTTTAAGGTTTTCCCGCAATGTTTTTAACATATTAAAAAGCATGCAGAAAAAATTCATAAAAACGCGTATGTCCAATATGCGGAGCAGTTTTTAAAGACGATGCTTTTCCTATACTTTGTTAGACTTTTCTTAAGTAAAAATATTTTGTGAATATTCCTTTCTTCATATGAATTATATCACATTTTTTGTTTAATTGAAGGCCTATCGAACAGGTTTAGAGCATTTGAGCAAAAACATTTGCCTGTATTTTGTTGTTGCTTCTGGTATCGAAGGTGCCAAAAACTGTTCTGATTTTTTTCTTCTACATCAAAGCGTGCCATGCGAAATACGAAAAAGTTAAAAAATTTAAATTGAAAAAATGAAAATTGTTGCAACTTTCTTTCTTAGTAAATTGGTTCGCTTCTCGAAGCATTGATCCATCCTGTGCCAGGCCCAGTAATCAGCGGTTGTGCTGCTGAGTTGGGCGAGCTTTCCAAAAGCTGCTATTTAATCGCTGGTTTTGTATGGAAAATGTTTCACATGCAAATAGATTTTAACAATTTAAAATTTTTGTGGGAAGAATTGTAAAATATTTGACATTTTCGAGAACAAGTAATTTGAAAAAAATCAAATCAGCTGCTATACTGATATTACCTGTTCAATATGCCTTGGTTTAATTGTATTTTTGGAATAAACAAAGTTCTTTTTCCTTCTGTCAGTAAAGTGTTTTTTTTTTACAAATAGTGTAAATAAGCAATGGGAAATAAGGCAAAATTTGTTTTATTTCCAACCTTTTTGGTATTATTTCCCATTTAAAAGTGAAATAAAGCAAATTTTGCGTTATTGCCGTTTGTGTTTTTTCACCATAAATCATAAATTATTATTTTCCAGGAATGAAAATTTTGAACAAAATTCTGTTTTCAAAGTCGTGGCTGCCAGCCAAATCGGATTATTTTTTTAAAAAAGCACCCCGATTTTTTATATGTAAGCATTTGAATTATTGGAATCGCGGATGATGAGGGTCTCAGATAGTAACGTAATTCTTACTTAATTAAAGGTCAGACCTATATAATTATTTGAGCGTCGATTCTCTTTGTATCCAGACGTTGACCATTTCTGCTGGAAATCCCTATTGAAGGAGCTTACTCTTTGACTTTAAATAGCAAAACAGAAAAACAAAAGAATATTACTAAAATGACTATGTTCTCTTTGACGTACGACTGTCCATTGATAGCTCGGTTGTATAGCTTAGGAAATAATATGCTTAAAGACATTTTTATCAAAGTTGATAAATACAGAATATTTTCCTTAGCTGCCCATCCTTCTTTGCACGAAAAACTTGTGCACTTAGCCGTAAAAAGCACTTAAGCGAATTTTCTTACTACTTCAATGAGGAAGGTATCCGAATCCCTATGAAACCAAATAGTGGAGTAGCACTTATATATAGATAGGCGCTTACACATATGTTAGTGTTTGGCCGAGCTTCTCCTCCGATTTGTGGCGTGCGCCTTGATGTTGTCACACAAAGTGGAGGGACCTACAGTTTTACGCTGACTCCGAACGGCGATTGCATTTTTATGAGAAGCTGTTTTTCATGGCAGAAATACACTCGGAGGTTTGCCATTGCCTGCCGAGGGGTGGCACTTACCACGTAGAAATTACCGCGATCGAAATTTATTTCCGAATGGTATCTAATTATGTATATAGCTACATTGGGGTGGTCCTTAAATGTATTAAGTACATTATTACATCAGATTTCCTGAACGTCAACCCCACATCGATGCTAATATAGTCAAAGATATCACACAAAAATTTTGGTCCCGATCGGAGACGGTTAAGGCGTGTCGCACAGGGGTCAAAGTTCAGATTCCTCTATGGAGACTCAAAAAATTAAAAATAATATTTTTTTCATCTAATACCCAAACTCGATACTACTAACGTCGAAGATGTCACATATAAATTTTGGTCCCGATTTGAGTAGGGTACAGCGTATCGCACAGGGGTCAAAGTTCAGATTCCTCTATGGAGACTCAAAAAATTAAAAATAATATTTTTTTCATCTAATACCCAAACTCGATACTACTAACGTCGAAGATGTCACATATAAATTTTGGTCCCGATTTGAGTAGGGTACAGCGTATCGCACAGGGGTCAAAGTTCAGATTCCTCTATGGAGACTCAAAAAATTAAAAATAATATTTTTTTCATCTAATACCCAAACTCGATACTACTAACGTCGAAGATGTCACATATAAATTTTGGTCCCGATTTGAGTAGGGTACAGCGTATCGCACAGGGGTCAAAGTTCAGATTCCTCTATGGAGACTCAAAAAATTAAAAATAATATTTTTTTCATCTAATACCCAAACTCGATACTACTAACGTCGAAGATGTCACATATAAATTTTGGTCCCGATTTGAGTAGGGTACAGCGTATCGCACAGGGGTCAAAGTTCAGATTCCTCTATGGAGACTCAAAAAATTAAAAATAATATTTTTTTCATCTAATACCCAAACTCGATACTACTAACGTCGAAGATGTCACATATAAATTTTGGTCCCGATTTGAGTAGGGTACAGCGTATCGCACAGGGGTCAAAGTTCAGATTCCTCTATGGAGACTCAAAATAGGGGAGTCTGAACTTTGCCCCTGTGCAACACGCCTTAACCGACTCCAATCGGGACCTAAATTTATACCGCCTACAGTAATATCGATTTTGGGTATTAGATAAAAAAAATGTATTTAAATTTGTTGAGTCTCCATAGAGGAATCTGAACTTTGCCCCTGTGCAACACGCCTTAACCGACTCCAATCGGGACCTAAATTTATACCGCCTACAGTAATATCGATTTTGGGTATTAGATAAAAAAAATGTATTTAAATTTGTTGAGTCTCCATAGAGGAATCTGAACTTTGCCCCTGTGCAACACGCCTTAACCGACTCCAATCGGGACCTAAATTTATACCGCCTACAGTAATATCGATTTTGGGTATTAGATAAAAAAAATGTATTTAAATTTGTTGAGTCTCCATAGAGGAATCTGAACTTTGACCCCTGTGCGACACGCCTTAACCGTCTCCAATCGGGACTAAATTTATATGTGATATCTTTGACCGTTGTATGAGCGACTGAGAGGGTGAGACTTAAAATTTCATTTTAAGGGCCACCATAAGCTACATAAAATGATAGCCGTTTTCGTTGTTCTGCAAAATGAGCAAAATAAATAAAAGCTTGTAAAATTAGGGTAAGTGTAGAGCCAGTGCAGGTAAACGTAATATTTTCTTTGATAATTGATAATAATTGCACAATTTTTAAGGCGGGTATCGCTAATGTGCAGGTATATTGAATGCATCTATCGGAGCAGTTTCCTTATAAATGTTAAAAATAATGCCGCTGATGCGAATTTTGGGGTAGGTATCTTAAATGTGCACTTAAGTGTAAATGCAGCAAAGCAAAATATACTGTATGTCATTTGACCAGTTTTGTTACACAGATACTCCCATGACCACAGACAGAAAATATTGGCCACAATTTGCACAACATTCGCATTCACAAAAGCTCCGCATTGATTATTGCGAATGCGAAAGCGAATGCGAATGTTAAAATTTATGCGGAAGCTCCGCGGTTGCGAATGCTAATGCGAATATTCGCAACAACCCTGGAACATATCACGGATGTTGCGAATGTGGAATCTTAGACATCCGCGGATGCGAATGCGGATGTCAAGTATTTTTATACCCGACCGTATTCGTGCACAAGGGTATTATAAATTTGTTCACATAACGGTTGTTTGTCACAGGCAAAACGAATCGAAATAGATATAGACAAACATATACATAAATGATCAGAATGAAAAGAGAAATCGACTAAGCGGTGACTGTCTATCCGTCTGTCCGTCCGTCTGTGCACACGATAACTCGAGTAAAAATTTGAGATATCTTAACGAAACTTGGTATGTGTACTTCTTTTGAGCGTTGGATGGAATTTGAAATTGAAATTGAAAATGAAAATATTTACAATAATTTTTAGGCGAAAAATAAGAATATTCTGCCTTATCCTGAGTTCTGCCTGAAAAAAAATTCACTCGAAAATTTGTCATCCGCCCATAGTAAAACCATGGAAACCAGAAGTGAAAAGTGAACCGGTTGGGGAAAATTAAACTCATGATAAGGCTGATTAAAAATTTTTGGAAAATGGGCCCACTTATGACTACATGTGTATCTCTTGGGAACCGCTCCACCAATTTCTCCCAAACTTGGCACAGTTTTTGGCCTTCATAAAACATGCCAAACGGTTAGAATTTAAAAAATCGGATAATAGCCACGCCCGCATCCCATATAACGGTAATTTAGAGAAATATGAAAGCTTATATAAGTTCATTAAATCAAATACTTTTAATTTTCAACTTTAGTTTACGTATTTATTTCACTTCACATTTGTGATATTTTTTTCTCCCTCTACAGAAAATTCACAGAGCTTAAGTACTTTTTTTACCAACCAATGTTTCGGGTGTTGTTGTTGTTCTACCTAGGCGCGAGCTTAAGTACTATTTTCCTGACCAATGTTTCAGGTGTTGTTATAATTTTTACATGTGTGCGAGCTGGAGTACTTTTCGCTGATTGGTTTTCCTGTTGCTGTTGTTATTTCGCAAACTGCTTAGGTGTTATTGCTCTGTAGTTACAAAGCATCGAATGCTAATATGCTAACTCCTCCCCTTCTTAAGTTCGGAACGTCCCTGGTCCGATTATTTTCTTATAAACTAATAACTAATGGAAATGTTTTTCAGAAACAAAAGGTTTGTTTTACATATTGCTTAGTTAAAATATTAATAATCTTAATTCTTTTACTTATTTACTATATGTCAAAATATTTTTTCCCCTTTTTGATTTGATTCATAAGATTTTACAAAGTATTAAGTGCGAAAAAAATATCTACTTATGGCAAGGGATTGTTTTTCGTATACATATGTACGTTTGAAATATTGGTTATCCATTGCTTTAATCGGGGATAAGTATTTTGGAAATTTGCATGATATTGTATCGAAAAGCTCAGTTAAACCTTTGATAGTTGCTTGAAAGTTTTACATTATAATCAATATGTAATTAATGGAAATTTATAAGTACTCATTTGTATTTATTTATATTTCGTTACAGAGAAGAAAATATTGGAAACAAATTATAATAATGGAAAATAATAATAATAATGGAAAATAGCAATAATTTTTCTGAACCACTTTTTGTTCTTTGCTTCTAGGGTAAGTTTGTTTGTTTTTATATTTGTTTAGTGGCTTACTTTTAACATTAGTTTCGTGATCTGGATATAAAAATTTTTTGTTTTATGTTTGTAATAAAACATATTTACATATGTGCATAATTTTTTACTTTGGTTTGTGTGTAATTGCAAAATTATTTACAAGTTCTCATATTCCAGTTTATTTATTTATTTTTTATGTTACATTTGTAGATGCAATAAATCAATCCAATAATGTATTAATATGAAGTTCTGTAATAGCTTACTTATACGTTTCTTTTACTAAAAAGGAATTTTTTTTATTTTATTTCACTATCGGATGTTATCTTTGTGTATCCTTTTACCATTTATCAAAACTGTAGTACCTAAATCCTTTTGCTCTGTGCTCTGAAGATACACCTTATTTAGCTTATTACCCAATCTTTTATTACGTCGTACGATAACTATTTCACCCTCTTTGAAAACACGAGTTTTGTTTTGTGAACGTTTTAAAATTGTATCTTGTGCTGAAGTTAGTTTCGATTTAATCAAATTTAAATGAGGATCAGAAAAATTGTTAAGTATGTCGATAGGTTTGGCGTCTACAGTAGAATGAATTGTATTGTTATATTTGTACGTTGCAAGTAGTATAAGGTCAGTTATGTCAGTTATATTTTGTTCTGATTTTATGCAGAGAGCTATTTCTGTAATTGTAGAATGAAATCGTTCGATTTGCCCGTTGCTTTTACTATGTAAGGGAGGTATGAAAAACTGCTCAATTTTACAGTGATCTCTAAGTAAATTGGCTATTGTGTATGATTGAAAAGATTTTTCATTGTCTGAGACCAAAAGCTTTGTTTTTTTGAAGTTGTTAAGTAGAATTAGTAGTGCGGTTTTTATGTCTATTGTCGATCTAGATAATATTGGAATTGTTTGGGCATATTTGGAAAATTTGTCAATGCAGGTAAGGAAATGTTCTTTACCAACCGAAAAGATATCTATGTGTAAGATTTGGCCAGGATATTCCGGGATAGGTGTCTTCCCAATTCCCGGTTTGGGATGGTGTCTTCTATATTTGTTTTCTAAGCTAATTTTGCAGTTTTTGGATATCGTCATAAGTGTTTTCTTGATTTGGGGAAAGTAGTAGTCCACTATTATTTGCTTATAATTTTCATGTATAGAGCGATGTGCTCTGTTGTGCTCGGTGGCTGCTGTTTCTATTTGGTCATCTTTGTTGATAAGGTCAATGACACATTTTTCTGTATGTAGAAACTTGACGCCTGGGAAGTTTGAAAGGAGCAACGACTGAATTCTGGCCAGAGTTTCTAGTGGGCAACAGATTCCGTTTACACCATCTGTGTTTATGCAACTACGAAGTGTTTGTAGAAGATATTCCGGTGAATTGAATTTTATGGTATGTCTGAGAAATTTTTTGAATATTATTTTTGTATTTTTATTATTGAATTCGGATTGTGATAGTAAAAGTTGGGTTCGAAACTGGTTGACTGGACAGGTAACAGATTTAATTGCCCCATTAGAAGAGATTTCGCTATGTGCTGTATCATCAGTAAGGTTGTGCATATATTGCCGCGAAAGCGCGTACGCAACCACATTTTCCTTGCCTGGCTTGTAAAAGTATTTTGGTGCATATGTATTAATAAAAGCTGTCCATCTTTTAATTTTTGAATTGGGATTTTTATCGGAAACTGCGTATGTTAATGGCTGGTGATCTGTGTAAATGTGAATATTTTTAATACCATAAAGATAGTGACGGAGTTTTTGGAATGCCCAAACTATAGCAAGTAATTCTCGCTCATTCGTTGCGTAATTCTCCTCGGTTTTAGAAAGTGTGCGAGAAATCATTGTAATTGGTTTTCCATTCTGTGAAAGTACGGCACCCAAGGCCACAGAAGAAGCGTCTGTTGTAATTTCAAATGGTTGTGAATAGTCCGGGTGTTCAAGGAGGACATCTTCTGATGATAATATAGCTTTTAATTTGTTAAATGCTTGCCTCGCATTGTCATCAAACGAAATTCGAATATTTTTCGATTGCTTGCTTTTGACGTGCCCGTTGTCGCCTCTTAAATATTTAGTTAAAGGTTTCGATATTTGAGCATAATCTTTGATAAATCTGCGGTAGTAGCCGGAAAGGCCAAGAAATGATCGCAATGCTCTGAGGGTTGTAGGTTCTTGATAGTTCGTAATCGCCTCTATTTTATCAGGACATGTACGAATTCCTTTCCCTGACATCACGAAGCCCAAAAATTCCACTTCACTCTTGAAGAATTTGGATTTTTCTAAGGAAACTCGCATTCCTGCTTTTTCTATTTTTTTTTATATCAAATCGACATGTTGTTTGTGAGAAGCTTCGTGTGGGGAGAAAACGATTATATCGTCCACGTATACATGGCATATTCTGCCAATGTACTCCCTCAATACATGGTCTATTGCCCTTTGGAATATGCCTGGGGCATTCTTGAGCCCAAAGGGTAGTCGGCAGAATTCATATTTTCCATTATTCACACTGAATGCTGTTTTGCATCTATGATTTTCCGCGAGCCGAATTTGGTGGAATCCTGACTTGAGATCAAGAGTGGTAAATATTTTCGACTTCCCCAAATTTGCGAGTATAACTGAAGTATCCGGAATTGGGTATTTGTCTGGAGAAGTTTTTTCATTCAACTTCCTGAAGTCGATTACCATCCTTAGCTTCTGATTTCCATCTTCATCTAGGCCTTTTTTGGTAACATCATGAATTGGCGAGTTGTATGGCGAATATGACTTTCGAATGATACCATCACGAAGTAAAGCTTCTATCTCATTGTTAATAAAATTTGATACAGACATAGGATACGGATAACTACGTGAGTAAATAGGAGCTTCTGTTGTTGTGTCTATTGTTGCTATTACTTCGGTATTGAAAGGAAGGGCTCTATCAGGATTCGCAAATGCTTTATTGTTACTTTGAATTAAAGTTCGAATATTGTCAGGCATATCTTGCGTACCCGGTACAACCATATTTACCTGTTGACAGCGAAAATGATAAAGTTCTTCTTTTCCGTTTCTGTGGAAAAGGAGTCCATCTTTAGTGTCTATGCCAGCTTCAATATTTCTCAAGAAATCATAACCAATGATCCCGTCGAAACTATCTAACTATGCGGAAGCTCCGCGGTTGAGAATATTAGCTACAACCCTGGTACATATATACATATGTATACACGCAACATAGTTTTGTATCGATTCGAACAATTTAAGACAATCAAGCACTTGTGCCTCACGCGCCTCAATCACGCATGCATGCACGTACATACCCACGCAACACACTTTAGTATCGATACGAAAAACAGTTTCGATACCGCACAATATGTTGTGTTGTATTGATTCACGATGAAGGGACATATACGGAACATGCGAGTAACGAGATTATTATGTGAGTAACGATTCGGTACTTCGAGTCAGGGGTTGTATTCGTTACTCAGTAACGAATACATACGGTTTGCTACAGCTCTAGCTGATACAATCATAAAATTTTCAAATAGTTTTTGAAGTCGCACCAGCAGCTGGTACAATCACACCCCAATAACACACACGGTCAATCAACTTGATGGGCCATTTAACAAATTAAGCATATTAAGGGCCGTAACCTTATCTATTTTATATGTAGTGAAATCGTTAATAAATAAGTTAACAGCCCTAACACTTTTACGGTAGTATGTATAAAAACGTAAGGAACATACAATACATATATATATATATANTAACACACACGGTCAATCAACTTGATGGGCCATTTAACAAATTAAGCATATTAAGGGCCGTAACCTTATCTATTTTATATGTAGTGAAATCGTTAATAAATAAGTTAACAGCCCTAACACTTTTACGGTAGTATGTATAAAAACGTAAGGAACATACAATACATATATATATATATATCAGTCTTCCTTAGTTTAAAAATTCATCTCTTACATAAATGAAAAAAATGAGATCAAATTAAGCATATACAACTCTTTCATGCCAAGTATGAATAAATTCTCCAGAGGACTAAAAAGGGCTAAGGGCAATTTTAAATTTATGTGGCCAAAATAGTATGTTATAAATTATATCAGCTCATACTGATATTGACTTCGGCAAACCAGTATTCCGAATGCTCGTTCACGAAACTAGCAAACGCGGCATTTGAACGGTTGCCGAAAGCATGAGAGCTCATTTGGACGGTTGGCGAATCAAGACGCCGCAGTTCATTTGCAGTTTTGCCATTTTAGCCGTTTTCCGGCTAGATTTAGCCGGTTGCGATAGCAAACAGCCGGAGAAATTTCGATTTAGCCGGCAGCCGATTTGTTAGCCGTTTTGCAGAAAAAAATTAGCCGTTTTTAGCCGATTCTGCTATTTGCCTTGTTTTCTTAAATTTCAAATATGTATACAGGGTGTCCCAGAAGTAACGTGCCAAACTTTAGGGGAAGGTAGGTGGGGGGGTGAGCTCCCTGATAAACAAAAAATTTTCAGGTAACAGTGTCACCGTTTTTGAAATATTTACATTTTTTCGAATTTAAAAAAAATCGTGCCTTTTCATGTGTTTTCTTTAACTGCAACTACAAACCGGGCAATACTTAGTAAATTTTTTATGTAAAATACTTCCAGATAGTTGCCTCTCCATACTCAAATGCAATGTAGTTAAAATATATTAAGGAACCATCATAAAATTAGGACTATTTCTGGATTTTTAACTTTTTGATATTTTCTTCCCCAACTTTGACTATCTCGGGTGAAAAAAAA
>NW_016160207.1:37456-42004 GCF_001687245.7 Rhagoletis zephyria | reverse complement strand
CTAAATTCTCTCTCATGTAGAGAAACTTGCAATTTTCTGTACGAACGCAAATTTGAAAGTATTTCTGCCAGCTAGTGTCCACGGTTGCATTTCAAACAAAAGAAATTTGTATCGAATTTTTAAAATTCTTTCAGAGAAGCAAAAAACAGGATCTACGTGTATATATCTTGTCAGTCCGACTTTCTTCAACATACGTTTCAATTTCTTTGTCGGGTTTACTATATCGACTCTGGTTGGGATTGCATTCCGATTAAGAATTGTTTTTTTTTTTTTTACCGAGTACCTTTCAAATCCTTGTAATTAACTAAATTAATTAAGTAAACAAATATTAACTTACATTTTTCATTTTAAAATCGCTCCAGTTTGTAAATTTTTAAATTTAGCGAAATTGTTTATTCAAATTATCGTCGACAAAAAATCCAACCATGTGCCTAATTGCAAATTCTCGCTGGCAAAATTTTTTCCGGAAATAGTCTTTTTACTCGTGATTTATTTACATAAAACATGTGAAATTTAGTTGAAACATTTTAGCCGGTTTTATTTGCCAATTTAGCCGGTTCGTCCAAAAAGTTCTGGCAACACTGTTCATTTGTTGGAGAAGGTCATCTGACTTGTTGCTGAAAGCCATTTGAATTGTTGCCGAAAGCACGAGGAATGTAGTAAAGGGTAATTTATCGTCTCGTATGTATGTATGTATTTATAGCGCGTCTACCATTCAATTGCTTTACTCACTGCTGGCGCCAAGAGCGTGTTGGCAGGCTAGTTGTGAGGAATGTGCATGCGTACGTATGTATGTATGTACCAGGGATATTGCGAATGTGGAATTTAAGACATCCGCGGATGCGGATGCGGATGTTTAAACGCTAACATCCGCGGATGCGGATGCGAATGCGGATGTCAAGTATTTTTATACCTGAGCGCACTAATGCACAAGGGTAACTTTGTTCACATAACGGTTGTTTGTTACAGGCAAAACGAATCGAAATAGATATAGACAAATGTATACATAAATGATCAGAATGCAACGAGAAATCGATTAAGCGGTGACTGTCTGTCCGTCCATCCGTCCGTCCGTCTGTGCACACGATAACTCGAGTAAAAATTGAGATATCTTAACGAAACTTGGTGTGTGTACTTATTTTGAAAAGGGGCAAAAGGACGATAACCACGCCTACCTCCCATACAACGGTAGTTTTCAGAAATACGAAAACTGCGACATTTTAGTAACTACTGAAGCTTATTCACTCAAAATTGATATTTACAATCATTTCACAAAACATACCAAACGGCTGAAAATTTAAAAAATCTGATAGTAACCACGCCCACATCCCACACAACGGTAATTTAGAGAAATACGAAAGCTTCGATAAATCAGTAAATACTGGAGCTAATTTATTCAAGATTGATGTTTGCAATAATTCTTTAGCAAAAAATACGCTTATGAAAAAATGTTGGAAAATGGGCGTGACCCCGCCCACTTATGATCACATATGTGTATCCCGGTAACCGTTCGAACAATGTGTACCAAANGAAAAAATGTTGGAAAATGGGCGTGACCCCGCCCACTTATGATCACATATGTGTATCCCGGTAACCGTTCGAACAATGTGTACCAAACTCGGTATGATTATTGTGGTTGCCACGTAAAGGCAAAACGTTGAAAGTTATCGAAATCGGACTAAAATTACGCCCAGTTTTTTATAACGGTAAATTTCAGAAATGCTTGAAACTTCGATATTTCGAAATTTAAGGACNCTAATGCACAAGGGTAACTTTGTTCACATAACGGTTGTTTGTTACAGGCAAAACGAATCGAAATAGATATAGACAAATGTATACATAAATGATCAGAATGCAACGAGAAATCGATTAAGCGGTGACTGTCTGTCCGTCCATCCGTCCGTCCGTCTGTGCACACGATAACTCGAGTAAAAATTGAGATATCTTAACGAAACTTGGTGTGTGTACTTATTTTGAAAAGGGGCAAAAGGACGATAACCACGCCTACCTCCCATACAACGGTAGTTTTCAGAAATACGAAAACTGCGACATTTTAGTAACTACTGAAGCTTATTCACTCAAAATTGATATTTACAATCATTTCACAAAACATACCAAACGGCTGAAAATTTAAAAAATCTGATAGTAACCACGCCCACATCCCACACAACGGTAATTTAGAGAAATACGAAAGCTTCGATAAATCAGTAAATACTGGAGCTAATTTATTCAAGATTGATGTTTGCAATAATTCTTTAGCAAAAAATACGCTTATGAAAAAATGTTGGAAAATGGGCGTGACCCCGCCCACTTATGATCACATATGTGTATCCCGGTAACCGTTCGAACAATGTGTACCAAACTCGGTATGATTATTGTGGTTGCCACGTAAAGGCAAAACGTTGAAAGTTATCGAAATCGGACTAAAATTACGCCCAGTTTTTTATAACGGTAAATTTCAGAAATGCTTGAAACTTCGATATTTCGAAATTTAAGGACGCTAATTTTACTCAAAATTTATACTAACAAGAATCCCTTGAAAATAAATAACATTCGTATTGAATTTTGGAAAATGGGCGTGATGCCGCCCACATATATCTACAGGGTGTCTCAGAAGTAACCTGCCAAACTTGAGGAGAAGGCAGGTGGGGTGGTGAGCTCCATGATAAGCAAAAATTTTTCAGGTAAAAGTGTCACCGTTTTTGAAATATTTAAGTTTTTTTGAATTAAAAAAAAATCGTGCCTTTTCATGTATTTTCTTTAACTGCATCTACAAACAAGCCTATACTTAGTAAATTGTTTATGTAAAATACTTTCAGATAGTTGCTTCTCCATACTCAAATGCAATGTAGTCAAAATATATTAAGGAACCATTATAAAATAGGACTATATTGGGATTTTTAACTTTTTGATATTTTCTTCCCCAACTTTGACTATCTCTGGTGAAAAAAAATGTACTGAGCTATAACTTTACATTAAATAAAAAAATTGATTTAAAGGGTCGTAAATCATGGCCACTAAATAACTGCTCGCTCGAGGCGACAAACTTGAAAAACTTGACAAAATTGTAAATTCTTTTCGATTGACCCTGCACCAGTCGAGAGGATTTTCAGTTATATTTTTGGTTTTTTATTGCGGTGCAATAATTCTTTTTTGAGAATTGCATCGGGCTGGAAATGTCGGATGTATCCTCCTGACTTTCATCTTCACAATCTAGAATCACGGCAAGACCGTTGTTCAAACACCGTTGTTTTCCAAAGAATTCTTCATTCTCATTCTTTTGGTTGTTTCTGAATTTGGAGAGATTGTAACCAGTGTTGCCGCGCATAATTTTTAGTGGTAGCCAAATTCCTTTAAAAAAAGGGCTAAAAAAGAGCTAAAAAAATCGTTGTGGCTAAAAATGGTAGCTAAAATTTTTTACTTACATATACATTTATAAGTATATACCTAAACATTTTCAATAAGTAATGGTATATAAAAACAATGAACTCTGGAAAAAAGCTAATATTTTATCCAACCAAAAACCTTTTTGTATAAAAGGGGAAATATGCGACACCAGCTTGGTGGTTCCATCAAGTGATTGTACCATCAGGCTCGAAGCATATAACTTACCAGCATGCTGGTACAATTGTTATTTCTTTAAAAATGAGGTTGAGGAAAGATCGAAATGATAAGAGCCGAAATTTCATAATTTTTCTGGCATTTTGTTAAGCATTGTTTTTTTTTGTAATTCACAACTGCAATATCGTGAACNATTTAAAGGGTCGTAAATCATGGCCACTAAATAACTGCTCGCTCGAGGCGACAAACTTGAAAAACTTGACAAAATTGTAAATTCTTTTCGATTGACCCTGCACCAGTCGAGAGGATTTTCAGTTATATTTTTGGTTTTTTATTGCGGTGCAATAATTCTTTTTTGAGAATTGCATCGGGCTGGAAATGTCGGATGTATCCTCCTGACTTTCATCTTCACAATCTAGAATCACGGCAAGACCGTTGTTCAAACACCGTTGTTTTCCAAAGAATTCTTCATTCTCATTCTTTTGGTTGTTTCTGAATTTGGAGAGATTGTAACCAGTGTTGCCGCGCATAATTTTTAGTGGTAGCCAAATTCCTTTAAAAAAAGGGCTAAAAAAGAGCTAAAAAAATCGTTGTGGCTAAAAATGGTAGCTAAAATTTTTTACTTACATATACATTTATAAGTATATACCTAAACATTTTCAATAAGTAATGGTATATAAAAACAATGAACTCTGGAAAAAAGCTAATATTTTATCCAACCAAAAACCTTTTTGTATAAAAGGGGAAATATGCGACACCAGCTTGGTGGTTCCATCAAGTGATTGTACCATCAGGCTCGAAGCATATAACTTACCAGCATGCTGGTACAATTGTTATTTCTTTAAAAATGAGGTTGAGGAAAGATCGAAATGATAAGAGCCGAAATTTCATAATTTTTCTGGCATTTTGTTAAGCATTGTTTTTTTTTGTAATTCACAACTGCAATATCGTGAACGTAATCTTCCACAAACACGGCTTTGACTCATA
>NW_016160207.1:18879-37431 GCF_001687245.7 Rhagoletis zephyria | reverse complement strand
TTTTTTTTTGTAATTCACAACTGCAATATCGTGAACGTAATCTTCCACAAACACGGCTTTGACTCATAAAGGGCAAGAAATTTCCGCCAAAATACTTTTTACTTAGAAAATTGAGCTAATTTCACCACTCACGACACCAGTATGCTGGTACAATCACACCACAAGAACATACACGGTCAATCGACTTGATGGGTCGTTTAACAAATTTGGCATATTAAGGTCCGTGAACTCATCTATTTTAAACTATAGTTAAATCGCCCCACACTTTTACTGTATGTATGGATGAAAGCGTAAGGAGCATACGATACATATATGTATATATATCAGTCTTTCTTAGTTTAAAAATTCATCTCTTACATGACTGCAAAAAAAAACAAATTAAGCATATACAACGTTTTCATGCCAAGTATGAATAAATTCTAAGAAGGGCTAAAAAAGGGCTAGGGGCAATTTTAAATTTATGTGGCCAAAAAAAGGATGTGGTAGCTAAATTTAGCCACCAAAGGGCTAAAACGTCAACACTGATTGTAACGTCAACTGCGTTTTTCGATTTTAGTTTTTGTAATTCATTTTTTATCCTTTCTTCTGTAACTGGTCAGATATACGTTTTATCAATGCACTTGCACAATATTCCAGGGACTGAAAATAACAGTTATTTTTTACCAATTAAACTTGGCCTAATATTTTTTATTCCGACATAAAAGTTTTTTTCTGGAAAATGAACAAACAGCTTATCAAAATTAAAGAAATTTAATATCATGTGAGAGGGGATTGAAATAGCTTTTAGACAGAAATAACGAACGAAATACAAATACAGCGATTGCTGGTTTCGTGCACGTTCACTCGGAATCAGTGATGGAAAATCAATATTTAAAATTGTGCCTAATTTTTCCGAAAAATGTGCCTAAATGCAGGTCAATGTGCCAATAACTTAAAAATCGTCGATAGGTACCATTTCTTTTATAAATTATATATATATACAATACTTATTGCATATTAGATACACAGAAGTTCACGGAAACCTTTTTTTATATGCATTCATTTTTTTATGAAAAGTACGCTCAATTGAAAGATCCTTTTTATATACCCTTTAATTTATGCCTACTCTATATTTATATTTCTACTCTGGAAGGTCATGGTTCGTCGTTACCGGTATCGCTGTTTTCCTTTGTTTGTATAGTGCTAATTTTTCGTACAGCTAATTTTTGTAGTCGGTGTTGTGCTGTTGATGTGTGCGGTTACTTAGATTCATGCGCTTCGTGTAAGTACTTATTTTTTAAATGTGCGTAGTCAAAACGACGAAGGATGAACTTTGTGTATGTTTGACGTTTATGTTTTCAAACTAATTTTCTAAAGTTTTTTTTTTGTTTGTTTATATATTTTACTTGTGCAGTTATAATACACGTTCAATGCAACCAAAAGTTATACCGACGAAGAAAAAAAATTGCACAATTTGCCCCCCTTCTAAGCGACGCATAACAAATCATCCTGTGCAAAATGCCAAAAAAGTCTCTGTGGAGTGCATAAAATAGAGTTTTGCGCCTCTTTCTCAAAATGAGAACTGTCGTATCTGTAAATTTTTTGCTTTTTTAGTTCATAGTATTATTTTTAAGAAAAAAACAATTTAAATGAATTATATGTACTTTAAGTTATTTATTTTTTATATTTTCTAATTAATGTTTTGTACAAACAGCCAAATGAATCAGAGCTGTGAAATCTTGAATTACAATCAAAAGACTAAAGAAAGAGTACTTGATATTGTTTTATTTAAAAAATATATAAACAAAATAATTTGAAAATAATAATTTTTGTGCATTTTGATACACAGGTTAATTAAATAACGCCTTTTAGAAATGCTGTCGTCAAATCGACGAAGGATTACCTTTGCGTCATAAAAATAACGATGACCTTCCAGGGTTAAAAAGATGTATTTTATTACTGAATAGTACCCCATATTTCTATCTTTATTTAAGCAAATGGAACAATATTAACAAGTATTTCAATGTTTTAATGAATTATCACAAAAATTAATGGGAAAACATAACTTTACAGAACAAAACATATGCGAACAACACTTTTCACGAATATAGCAGCGCGGCATAGTGGAATAAACAAGGTGATGTCAGTTACATAACCTCACTTTTTTGGTAGCCCCATTTCGGCAATGCATATAAATGTAGTAAAAAAAGGGGAACATTTTAGGACCATTTTAACGCCCTTTTGAATACTATTTTTAAAAAGTATGTATTAAAGAATTATTTTACCGAAACAACGTTAAAGATAATAAACAATAGTTGTGTTAGGTTTACCCATTTCTAGTAATTATATTCAACAATTTATATTGAGCTCGAGGCCGTTTTTTAAATGAAAATTTATTGTGTTTATTCTAGTAATATCAGCGAAACAGCTGAAGTTCAAAGTTTTTACTGCATTTTTAATGGATTAATTTTTACTTGTAACTTGCTGGATGCAACTTAAACTAATAAGGAAACTATTTTTGGGTTTTTATTATTGAAATTTACCAAATAAACCAATTTAAATATAAAATATATTTATATATTATTATATATATCATGAAACTTGATAATTATTACTGGATTTGTGTTCACGTACTTTTCTGGATATTTGTTTTTTGAGAGCGAGTTCGCAGAAATTAAGTTACTGGAGAGTTGCTGGCGAGTTACTGAATAATTTTTTAATTTTTTAAATAAACACAACTACTCTTAGTAAGTTTTTTCTTCTTTTTAAAAGACCGATTATTTATGAATTATAAAAGGATTTTCGTAATTTTATTTGTAAAACACTTGTATTGCAGCCTCTAGTAGGTGCACAGGCACAACTTCCAAAACCTATTAAACAAAAAACGCACTTTTACTGACCATTTTATTAACAACCTAGCCAATTCAATAAACTCACCTGGAACTTGCAGCCAAAAATCGCACTTATATCGCAGCTTCTCGCTGAGATAAAAAACACAATTCACAAACCTGTGGAAGGTAAACATAGTCTTTATTTGCCACTTGGCATAAATACTTAAAATTGGTTACCTAAATTTGTAGCCAAAGTCCGGAAAACCTCCAAAAAATTGCAAAATTAAAAGCTGTTGAATATACACACAAATCACAATTTTTGCAATAAATATTAAATGGAAAAGTCACAACTAAACAGATATGTCAAGGATGTTGATAATGTTGACTCTTACGCTTTCAGCACAATACCAAAAAGGAGTTTTTCTAGTGTAGTTTTTGTTCAAGAGGGCATCATTCAGAACGGGGCTACCGAATTTGTCAAAATTACAACAAACACCCCCCAACTGACATCACCTTAATTTTATTTCACCATGGCAGCGCGGTATATTGAAAAAATTTTACAACTTAATAAACTTTTATGTAATTTTTAACTTTTTTATAAAAATATAGTCAATTCAACAACCAAAATCGTAAAAATCAAAGTTTCAAACTTTCTACAAAAAAAAATTTCATTGAAATTTAAAACTTTGTTGTCAGAATTTTTAGAAATCTTTCGAATATGCAGTGTATAGTTAATCCAATTGTAGTATAATGAAGCGCAAGTTTAAAGTGGCTAGGAATTCGCTTTGATTTTTAATATTAATTTTTTTTGCATTTCTTTATACATATTGTTAATTGTATATTCAAAACAAGAGTATGATTTATATATGTATGTAGAAGAAAAAGTGCAGCATCTTCAACGAAAAATGTTCCCAAAAATTAAAGCGATTTTAAGCCATTTCATACTTCATCTTTATTATACTAAAATTGAATGGACTATAAAACTGCATACCTGAAAGTACTTATGTATTTAAAAAAAAAATACGTATGAACAAAATTCGTCGTTAATCTTTAACCCTGCATTGTAAAAATACAAAGCATCAGTATATTTTATTGCTAAAGTATTTGCAGATTAAATGTCCAACCATTTTTATAGCCAACTTATACCTGTTTTTGTTTAAATTCAATTTTTAAATGAAACAATGCTCCCAACGCAAGCTGAAGAATGTGACAAAGACAGTGTCCCCTGCGAGATATGAAACACATTTGGAAATATCAACTCATTCAACTAATTTCTCAGGCAACCTGCATAGTAAGCTAATGCTCATATTCTTGATTGATGGCTTCTGCATTTATCACCTCGGCTTCAGGAAATAACTTTATACGTATAGGTACAATATTATTCGTATCGTCAGAGTTTACTGCCTTTAAGTGCAGGGTTGACGCAGCAACATATAAACTTTACTGTTGAGAGACAGAGAGAGAAGCACGCGTAACCGTCGCACGTACACGGTGGTGAGTTTTCATTTACATGGCGCTCTCATAAGTTTGATCGTGTAAGCCACACTCAGCTGTCAGCTGACACGATCAAACTTGAGAGAGCGCCATGTAAATGAAAACTCACCACCGTGTACGTGCGACGGTTAGGCGTGCTTCTCTCCCTCTATCAACAGTAAATTTTATATGTTGCTACGTTAAACAGACACGGCATACGTACCCGTCGGTAAGTGTGGGCACCTTTTGGCTCGAAAGCCGAAACGGCTTTAAAATGTGTCATTATCAAGGTTCTCTTTCTTAAATCTTGGCAAAATTTAACATTTAATTGTAAAGCATTTAATTAAAAAAATTTAATTTCAGTTTCTCTAAAATTTTCTTTAGGAAGAAATATTTCGGCATTTGATCAACAAAAAATATGTATCTAAAATGGGTATATGATTATTTAAATCTTACACATATATTAAATGAGATTCAATATTGCTTTAGAGATGACATCGCAACAAATTCGTTTAAACAAAAATTGTGAGCGTATATGCAGAATGTGAATGAGAGCTTCTTCTTCTTATCTATCTGGTTTATATCATGTATCAATTTAAGCATATACGATAAAAAAGGGGGAAAAATATATTTTTAATTGCGGGTCCGAAAGAAATATTAGCTGCATTGAGTTATCCCAAAATAGTGCGGAAAATCAGCCGATTGTGTGGTTGCTTCCGAAAGGGCCGAAAATGGCACAATGCACACTCATTTTCCATCACTGCTCGGAATACTGGTTTGCCGAATTCAACATCAGTATGAGCTATTATAAGTATCGTTTACTTGCGGTGGCTGTATTTGCAAGCACTGCACGCTACGCGCTGGTGTTCGTTCATCCCCTCTTTTTAATGTGAGCAGGCTTAAAGTCACAAAAACAGCATCGTTTGCAGTGTTGCCGCGAATCATTTTTAATGATAGCCAAATTCCTTTAAAAAAAGGGCTAAAAAGAGCTAAAAAAAAGTAGTTGTGGCTAAAAATGGTAGCTAAAATTTTTTACTTACATATACATATACAGTAGTACCTCGATTCTTGCACATAATGAAAACAGGGCTCTGTGCAAGAATTGACGTTGTCGCAAGTAGCGAGTATTTTTTTTTTGTATGAAATAAAAGGCAATTTTATGAAAGAATTTGGTTGGAAAATAAGTTTATTATTTTTAATATGTATTTTAATTCAATACGCTTAAGTTTAATTCCTTCATATACATAAATATAGAAAGACTCACATACTTTATGTGGAACTAAAAAAATTTGAAATTTTTGTTTGTTTTGTGCAAGCTCGCTTGTTCAGTACTACGCTGCTTCTAAGTCTCTGGAGCGTCATAATATCGTCTAAAGAGGCATTATTTTGATCAGCCCATTCTAAGCAAATATTGTATGCTGATATAGTCTCCTCCTGTGTAACTTTCTTCGTATTTACTACCACGTTGTTTGTTTCTTCACCATCAGTAAGGTCACAATTGATACAGGGATCTTCATTTTGTTCAAAAGACTCCAAAATAGGTTCAGCAATCCATTGCTCAATTTCAGAATCGGATATTTGCTGCAATGGTTCTATTTCTTGAAGCAAATTTGAAATTGCTTGAATATTGGATGTATCTTCAACAAGCTGTAAGCGTAACTCTGAAAGAGGGATGACATCTTCACTATCCCATTCGGATGTTACCTCAAACAGTTTTTGAAATGATGACTGAATGGAGGTCACATTAACAGCATTCCAGGCATTAGCTAAAAAGCATATTGCGTGTTTTAAGTTGATGTTTCGCAGAGATTCGTCTATTGTTTTTCCACGGCGAACGATGTCACTTAAAAGGCTTGTTTTGTAGTTCAATTTCGTAAGTCTTATAACATTCTGGTCCATGGGCTGTATAAGTGCAGTACAGTTTGGAGGAAGACACATTACAGATATTTGACCATCACTACTCATTAACTCGCCGTCTTTGGGATGGCATGGAGCATTATCAATAAGCAATAGAGCCTTTTCGGGAAGATTTTCGACACGAAGGAACCCTTTTACCTGCAATTTTAGGAAATTTAAATTAATAAACGAAATTTTTTACAAACAAAGATGACCAGATGTACCTCTGGAACAAATGTTTTGTGAAACCATTCCTCAAACAAAGCCAAGGTCATCCAAGCACTTTTATTTCCTTTGTAGACAACTGGAATATCCGTAAAATTGTTAAGTGATCGTGGGTTTAATGATTTCCCAATAACCATTAGTTTTACTCTGTGATTTCCAGATGCATTCGTGCAAGCCAGAAAATTTATTCTTTCCTTACTGATTTTATGTCCTGGAGCGGAAGTTTCTTTTGACCGCACAAGAGTTCTATCAGGCAAAAGCTTCCAAAAGAGACCAGATTCATCGGCATTGTATATCTGGTCCTTGGTCAAACCTAAATCAGCAATTTTTTTGTTCAGTTTTTGTAAAAATGGATTAACTGAATGAGTCTTATTCGAAAGTTTTTCTCCACATATTTTGAGTCTTCGTATTCCATATATTTTTTTAAAGTTTGTAATCCAACCATTGCTAGCATGGAAGTCCCCCGATTTTTCCTGAATTTTGGCATGGAGAAACTTGGCCTTTTGTTTAAGCATATCAGAAGTGATTGGTAAATTCTTGGCTCGTTGATTTGCAAACCATTTCATCAATGCTCTTTCCATTTTAGGAAGCTCTGCAGGTTTAAACGTTTTTCTCTTCCCAGGACCAGATTCAGCATGCGCCAGGAACTTCCTTATGGTGTTCTTCTTATTCTTAATGCGGTTTATTGTTGACCTGTGCACGTGAAAACTTTTGGCTAAGGCATCGATAGAAAATCCTTCACTTAGCTTCCTTAAAATTTCAGCTTTTTGCTTTATTGTAAGCAACGTAAATTTTTTCCCTGCCATTGTGAGACCGTACTCAATGAAACGTCCGTTAAAACTGATTCAAATGTCCCAAAATACACGTGCGTAAGAGAATTAGCCAATCACAGCAATTCATTTCCGAAATAAATCGGGACTTCCCCGAATTTTATTGAATCTAAGGAACCGTTACCAAAAGCAACAAGGCAATGTCGCAAGTATCGAGTTAAAATTTTTTGGATGTCGCAAGTACTGAGTACGTAATGGAACAATTTTTTATGTTGCAAGAATCGAGGTGTGCAAGTACCGAGTATGTGCAAGAATCGAGGTACTACTGTATAAGTATAGACGCAAACATTTTCAATAAGTAATGGTATAGAAAAACAATAAACTAAGCTCAGTTGAAAGCTAATATTTTATTCCACCAAAAACCTTTTTGTGTAAAAGGGGATATATACGACTCCAGCTTGCTGGCTCCATCAAGTGATTGTACCATCAGGCTCGAAGCATATAACTTACCAGCATGCTGGTACAATATTTATTTCTTTACAAATGAGGTCGAGGAAAGATCGAAATGATTAGAGCCGAAATTTCATAATTTTTCTACCAATTTGTTAAACATGGTTTTCTTTTTTTGTAATTCACAACTGCAATATCGTGAAGTTAATCTTCCACAAAACACGGCTTTGACTCATATAGTGCAAGAAATTTCCGCCACAATACTTTTTACTTAGAAAATTTAGCTAATTTCACCACTAACGACACCAGCATGCTGGTACAATTGAAAAATTTTCAAATAGTTTTTGAAGTCGCACAGCAGCTGGTACAATCACACCACAAGAACATACACGGCCAATCGACTTAATGGCCATTTAACAAATTAAGCATATTAAGGGCCGCAAACTTATCTATTTTAAACTATAGTTAAATCGTTAATAGACAAGTTAACAGCCCTAACAATTTTACAGTATGTGTGTATAAAAACGTAAGAAACATAAAATACAATATAAATATCAGTCTTTCTTAGTTTAAAAATTCATCTCTTACATAAATGAAAAAAAAAAATGAGATCAAATTAAGCATATACAACTTTTTCATGTCATGTATGAATAAATTCTCCAAAGGGCTAGGGGCAATTTTAAATTTATGTGGCCAAAAGAAGTATGTGGTAGCTAAATCTAGCCACCAAAGGGCTTAAACGGCAACACTGATCGTTTGCCAATCTCTGATTGGCATGTGATATACCAGGAGAAAGAGGGATCATTGCACACTAGCAAAAGTCAAATACAAAAGATCTTGCAAAAAACCATTTCCGCAAAAAATGTCATATTCCGACGTCTCATTAATCGCACTAATATTTCTGGTGAAATAAAAGGCAGTGATGGAAAAGTAGGCACAATAGTGCCTTTTTTGGCACATTCATTCTCAGAGCACTTATGGCACAATCATAAAATATAGACATTTAGAATAAAATGCCAATATATAACAAACAATCTGATTCCACATTATAGAATAAAAAATTACAGAAAGTGAAAATTAAAAGCACTAAAAAATTAAAATAAGTGCCGTTAGAAATATTTACAAACCGTAGAATGCTATTGTGAATACGCAGTACGAAAAGTAAGTTTTGCAAACAACTAGCTTTTAATTTACTATATCCGTCAGTGTGGACTCAGTCGTCCTGGGCTGCACCTACTAGGGTTTGGCTTGTCTTATTTAAAGAGACAGCTTTGTTAAATTATTTTTTAACTACATATTTTCGCATATATGTATGTACATTCATAAGTGTGTAAAAATGTCAGAATAGCTATATTTCGTTGTATATGTCTAAGGAATCCTTCATAAAAGTGATTTACTGTAATAATTTAGTTAATTAATTACTTCAGAGTATTTTAAATATATTATTTCTAAAAATATATTAATAGAAAGTTAATTTTGTGGCACTTTCAACATCTTTTCGGCACTATTTTTGAAGACTATTACGCACATTTGGAAATTTTGAAATTCCATCCCTGATAAAAGGAGAGGTTTCGTTTTAATAATTTGAACAAAATTAAGTTTATTGGTAATTTAAGTATTATGTATACGAATTTATTTAAAGTGTCTGCTTTCACATATAAAATGATAAGTAATACATTTTCAGTAAGTAATCACAGGTTAATTATTTATAGTTTTTAAGGGTAAGTGCATCTTTAACGTATTAAATTATTTATATATGCATAGTTCATAGGAAATTAAAAGTAGATACTTGGTCCTATTATGGTTGTCGACGTCGACGTCGATGCCATTTTTTCATAAAAAAATAGTCCTCGTAAGTCCAACTCCAGCTAAGCTGACCACAGTATTTTTGAGAAAAGATGTTTCTCGTAAAAATACTGTGGTCTGCGTAACTGGAGTTGGACTTAGGAGGGCTATTTTTTTATGAAATTTTTACATTTTTAAACATCGACGTCGACAACCATAATAGGGCCGAATATAACTTTCGAACGCTTGCGCGAATCACACACAAAGTTGATTTTGTAATTTTTTTTATATGTAAGGTGATGTCATTAAAAAATGTTGGGTGTAATTATTAATTATTATATATATAGGGTGTCCCAGAAGTAACCTGCCAAACTTGAGGAGAAGGTAGGTGGGGGGGGTGAGCTCCCTGATAAGCAAAAATTTTTCAGGTAAAAGTGTCACCGCTTTTGAAATATTTAAATTTTTTTGGTATAAAAAAAAAAATCGTGCCTTTTCATCTATTTTCTTTAACTGCATCTACAAACAAGGCTATACTTAGTAAATTTTTTATGTAAAATACTTCCAGATAGTTGCTTCTCCATATTCAAATGCAATGTAGTAAGAATATTTTAAGGAACCATTATAAAATTAGGACTATTTTGGGATTTTCAACTCTTTGATATTTTTTCCCCCAACTTTGACTATCTCTGGTGAAAAAAAAACGTACTGAGCTATAACTTTACATTACATAAAAAAATTGTTCATTTAATAAATATTTCAGAAATGTGCCACTCTTACTATTTCGAATAGAAAACAAAAAGTTATGGCCGCTTTTGTGGGTAAAGGACTGAGACACGCTAGAATGTATTTAATAGATTTAAATTTAAGTTGCTCTTATTACTGACCAATGACACGCTAAATAGTACAAAGGTACATTATTACATGCTCCTGACATTATTTTATGTTACTTAGTGGGATTCGGACTAGAGTCAATAACAAGGGCTATATCTATCAATATTTTTTGTGAAGGATGGGTTCACGTGAAATAGAATATACATGAGTTGTTTGAAGAAAAATTTATTCATTTGTTGATAAAATATGCTCAAATTGGCGACCTTCTACTCTAATACAAGCTCGGCACCTTTTAAGAAAAGACGCTTTTAGAGATCTTAAACTCAATTGGGCTATCTCAGCAGCAGCTCCATTTATTTGTTCCCGAAAATGCTCTTCGTTTTTAATTATTTTTGAATAAATTTTGTCCCGGTAGAAAAAATCGAATGGATTCAGGTCTGGCGATCGAGCGGGCCACGTGATTGGCCCGTATCGTCCAATCCATCGGCGAGGATAAGTTTCGTCTAAATAAGCTCTTACTTCACGCCCGTAGTGAGCAGGGCATCCGTCATTTTGCTGGCATAGTCTTCGCCGCAGGTTTAAGGGTACATCTTCTAAAAGAGTTGGAAGCCGTTCCTGAAGGACCTTGAATACCTGGAGGAGTTGAGCATTGGCGGCAGTTCAACAGGTCCCAATATCTGACAATTAGAAATACCGCACCATAAATTTATTTTGTACTGGTACTGCGAACGTTCTTATCTCATTTCGTGAGGATGGTCTATCTGCCAACTGTGAAGGTTATGTAAATTAAAATAACCATCACGTTTGCATGATGATTCATCGCTCCAAATTATTTTATTAAAAAAGTTGGGGTCTGATTCATGCATTCGCAACATTTCACGGCAAAATCTAACCCTCGACAGGTAATCTCTTTCCTGTAGAGCCTGAACACGTTGAATGTGGTAGGGATGAAATCGATGGTCTTTTAAAGCTTTGTGAACTGTAGTTTTTGGTATTCCCGTCCGTCTTTCCATCATTCTCACTGAAGTCGATGGACCTAGTTCCACTTCCTCTAACACAACCTCAACATCTACCGTTGCAGGACGTCCTGCTTCGCCGCCACGCCTTCCAGGTATGCGACCTTAAAAAAGTTAAAAATGATAGTGAAAAGAAGAATGGCTTCAAACAAGAAAGGTGTAAAAATTACTTACCTTCAGAAATTTCTCTATGGGTGCGGGGGAATACTTCACGACCCGGAGGCCGACGATTTGGGTATCGCTCTGCATACAGTCTTTGAGCAGCTCTGGCATTACAGCAAGCTTCACCGTAAATTAGGTGAATATCCGCATATTCATACGACGTATACTGCGTGTTCTCTTTCATAGTATTATCCCTCCGTTAGGCGCGTTGACTACATATGTAATCCACACATCTTTTAGCAAGGACCAATTAAAACTTGGGTTGAGGATGACATTGCCCGCTTGAATAGCTGTCGATGATATACAAAAGTATTCACTTAGTATAAAATTGAGGGCCTAGGCCCACATTTACCACTTTTAGCTACAGTTGAATAAGAGTGGACTACAATTGTAATCCACGCGCCTAATTACATAACATTTTTTGCCATGTGCACAATTTGGAAGTTTGTCTGTTTGAACGCTGAGATAAGTTTTATAATTCCAAAAAACAAATCTTAATTCCATAAAAAGAATTTAACTTTGTTCATTAGCATTAGCATTGAATTTTATAACTTTTTTGTAGTGCCAATTCAAACGATTTCGGGTCTACACATTTCAGTGTTTCCATAAATTAACATTGAGTTTTTGTTTTGTATTTGGCTATTTTCGCATATCTAAGAATTTAACTTTATTTATAAGCAATATTAAGGCTATTCACTATGTATAACAAATATTTCACTATAGAGAATTATATGTTGTTTTACATGGAAATTGAAATGTCTGATGCAAAAAAGATACATTTGGAAACAGAGGAAAGTTCTATGGATGAAAAAGATGAAGATAAGCTTAATTTTTTTATAATTTGGAAATTATTGTTTGGGAGCTAGTAAAACCGCAAACTGAACACCGATTACTAATATGTCAAGAGAAGTTGAGCGTCGAGGACGGCATCTACTTGGTATAGAAAGGACTTACAGCCTCCACCAGCCGACATGCCAGAAAATTGCTTTCGGCGAAGTCCACAAGAAAAATTTGCCAAACACGTAGTAAATATGCTAGAATGATAGAATACATTTTCTCTCAATCGTGGTGAATAAATAGGCATGTAAGTATCATAAGAGAGATGAGAGCATTGTTTGTTTGCAGAGAACAACATGCTCCATATTTGATTTGTATTTCCTCGTTTATGTGATTTTATATTTCTTCACTGTTCAGTTTGTATTAAGTCTATTATTTAAATAAAAAATGTGAAATTAGTTTAGCTATTTTTATTGCATACTTTGAATTTGCAATAATTCTTAAGAACCTTCTATTAAATGGCTCAAAACAACACGCATTGCCTGTTTTAATTTAACCAAAGTCAAAATATATTTGAGACGTATAAAATAATGTAAATAAACATTTATTGGAAACAAATATAAAAATTTTGTTTAAACAAAATATTATAGCAGCCAAAGAAGTTGGACTACTATTGCAATCCACACGAGTAACCGCGTGAGTAGAACCCATGCGTCTAATGGAGGGTTAATAACACAATGTTCGAAGGGTTCAATTTCACAAAATCCACTTTCATTATTTTCGGTAAGTAGAACAAAATAATGTCAGGAGTAAGTAATAATGTACCTTCGTACTATTTAGCATGTCATTGGTCAGTAACACGACCAACTTAAATTTAAATCTATTAAATACATTCTAGCGTGTCTCAGTCCTTTACCCACAAAAGCGGCTATAACTTTTTTTCTATTCGAAATAGTAAGAGTGAAATCTTTATTAAATGTGCAATTTTTTTATGCAATTTAAAGTTATAGCTCAATACATTTTTTTTCACCAGAGATAGTCAAAGTTGGGGAAGAAAATATCAAAAAGTTAAAAATCGCAATATAGTCCTAATTTTATAATGGTTCCTTAATATATTTTAACTATATTGCATTTGAGTATGGAGAAGCAACTATCTCAAAGTATTTTACATAAACAATTTACTAAGTATAGGCTTGTTTGTAGATGCAGTTAAAGAAAATACATGAAAAGGCACGATTTTTTTTTAATTAAAAAAATTTGAATATTTCAAAAACGGTGACGCTTTTACCTGAAAACTTTTTCCTTATCAGGGAGCTCACCACCCCACCTGTCTCCTCTTCAAGTTTGGCAGGTTACTTCTGGGACACCCTGTATACTATCATTCTATCGAGAAGCACTATATAATATATATAATACTCTATATAATTGTATATACATATCCAACCATAGTCAATAGTATTAGGCACCCAGGAACAACCAAAAAGGAACTTCAATAACTCGGCGAAACACTAACATATGTATGTGTAAGCGCCAATCTATTATTATTATTATTTTGGTTGTTCTTGGGTGCCTAATACTATCGACTAGGGTTGTGTGTACATAATTTTTTTTAAATAAATAAAAACATAAATAAACACTTACACCCCTATTCTGCAACTGTTTCGTATTCGGATTTTGCTACGAATCGTAGAAATAGTATGCTGCAATCCGAATCGTATTTTCGAACTTTCGAAATTCGTAACAATGCACAGTGCCCAATTTTGCGAAAAAGCTGGCCAAAAGTCGAAGCCTGGTACAATTGTAATCAAACCTTGTGTATTCGTCTTTATTTTGGTTGCTGGTTTTAAATTTCACCACATAACTTCGAAATTCAAAATGGCGGATCCATAATGGCTGCTGTGTACGCTTAGAATAATCAGATTTTTAGCAAAACTAAGGTAGTTAAGTATAATAGGTCATGTTTTCTGCGTTTTTGTTATATAATGTGATGTAGCGGTTAGCAATATACGCTATCATTCCGCAGGGCCTTTGTTCAAGCCCAGTTTCCGACCAACACCAAAAAATAAGAAACAAACTAGTTTTTTGTAATAGTAGTCGCCCTTTGGCAGGCAATGGCAAACCCCCGAATGTATTCAGCCACGAAGAACAGCTTCTCGTAAAAATAAAATCCATGTTCGGATTCGGCGTAAAACTGTTGGTCCCTCCCCTTTGTGCGCCAACAATAAGAAGCACGCCACAAATCGGAAGAGAAGCTCGGACAAACACTAACGAGGTCTTAATGTTTGTTTCTAAAAATCTTGATGTTCAAATTTACACGGGAACTGCGGGATTTTGAATGAATCAATAAACAAGACATACATATTTGTTGGTACAGGAATATATTTTTAAGATAACAATTTTATACACCGTCAGACTCGCAGTCATCTGAAGTATCCAAGCTCAAATCTATATTTTCTGATAGCAATACCGCATCCGCATTTACAACAGTTGACAATAATTTAATGCCATCTGACGACAGTTTAAGATTTTGTTTTGGTGTGTTTAAACGTAAACTTGAAATGACAGGGTCCGAGGATACAAGCAGACGATATTTTTTAATATCCTTATTCCTAGACTCTTGGACCTCTTCGTAAAGCTGTCCAAATGGCAGGGGTGCCCATTCAATAATGAGAGGCCCATGGATGAGCACTCTAATATAGTAGTACTTTCTGACATCATTTAAATTCAAAAAAACATCCAATCTTTAAAACATCAAAATCTTGACAGAAATATTTTTTTACATAATTTAAATCTTTTAAACATAATAAAATTAAGAATCGCGTATAAAAACTGATGTCCAAACTACAGTGGCGGCTTGTGGCAGGTGGTTTTAACCAAGGTGGATGGGAAAAACTTCAATATATATGAAAAGGAAAATTAGACCGCTCATCTCGACCACTCTCGTAACTATTTTCCTAATCCATCATAATGAGTAAACAAAAAAATCAATCCGCGAATATCTATGTTTTACGTAAGTTTTTAGATGGCGTGACAATGAAAAAACATGTTTTACATACTCTACATTACAATGTCCATGAGCGGATGCTTGAAAACTGTTATTTTTTTAAAGATAATACCACGATTTTAACACCGACGAAAACTCTAATTTACGAAAAGTTTAGAGCGAATTGCTAGCAACAGTCACTTCGATCTCCTGTAAAACTATATGCCATAAGAGAATCGACTTGTTGTCTCATAACGATAACCAGTAGAGCCCTCCTAACAATATAAGATGGTTATGCATACGAATGCACAAATTTTTTTTTGGACTTTTGGCCAGGGTTTTCCAAAAATTGCTCACTGTGCAATGGTATGCCTAAAAACGAACGAGTAAGCTATTTTGCGTAATTTTGTACGAAAACAATTGTGTGTCGGAGGCGAAATAAAAAATGTAAGTCTATATGTGTTTGCAAGAAATATTGGTGGTGTTCATTTAAACGGCATAAATGTAGAATACCTACAATTCTCAAATTAAAAAAAAATCATATTGGGATCGATGGAGATCATTGAGGTGAGCGTAACGATATATATATATTTTTTGGGAAACAACAACTACAACAATTATTAAAGGTCAAAGTTTAAATTAAGCATTTTTTTAAATTAATATTTCTCGAAAACCTCTTCAAGGATGTCATTTTCTTTTATGTCATTTGATAGAGAATTTAATTTGATATACATATATATAAAAAAAAGGTGTTCAGCGCCTTTTCTTCGCAACACAGAAAGAGAATTCTACTTTGTGTGGGTTATAATCTATAAGCGCGGCCGAAGGCCGCCTACGCAGAAAGGTGTTCTCTGCAAAAGGTGTTCACCGCCTTTTCTTCGCAACACAGAAAGAGAATTCTACTTTGTGAAGGCCGCCTACGCAGAAAGGTGTTCTCTTCAAAAGGTGTTCAGCGCCTTTTGTTCGCAACACAGAAAGAGAATTCTACTTTGTGAGGGTTATAATCCCTAAGTGCGGCCGAAGGCCGCCTATTCAGAAAGAAGTTCTGCGCAGAAATACTTCGCCTTCTTTTTATGGCAATACACAAAAGGAGAATTCTACTTAGTGAGGGTTACAATCCATAAGGGCGGCCGAACGCCGCCTACGCAAAAAGAGGTTTATACACAAAAACACTGTATACTTTTTTTCCACATTAATTCGATTTTTGTGAAAACTATAAAAGGTAAATATATGTATAAATACGTATATCAAATTAATGAGAATAAGATTCTCTAATGACATCAAAATTTTCCAAATCCTTGAATAGGTTTTCGAGAAATGTTAATTTAAAAAATGCTTAATTTGAATTTTTACCTTTAATAATTGTTGTTTACCAAAAAAAAATATATATATATAGTTATGTTCACCTCAATGGTCTCTATCGACCTAATTTTTTTATTAATTCGAGAATTTTAGGTATTGTGCATTTGTTCCTGCCCGACAGCTCCGCATACCTTTGTGAATCCATTGGCATAGCGCCCGCTTACTGTGCTGCTATAATTGCAAACACATCAGAATCCATAATTTTCCTCAAAATATGTAAAATTAACCAATTTTACAATAAACAAGCACATGATGAGTGTTTTTTAAATTCCTTTCCACTTTGTTTTCCTTCATTCAGCTATCTTCGAAAAACCACTGATAGCTGACAATGCTGCACATGTTTCCGCAAGGGTTGCAGCACGTGGATTTTTCGTTTTTCGTTACGAATTACGAAAATTCGGGTTCTAGAATAAGGGGGTTAGCTTTCAACTTCATTGATAATATTATTTTCGCCAATATTATAATGCAAGAACATGATTTGATCGACAATTATTGAATTTATCCCGATAGTACTCCTTTTTTCTGAAATTAAATTTCTGGCTACAGAAGAAGTTCGCTCTGATGGAGCGCTACTTGCAGGGGTACCTAACATATGACAATTGACTTTATATAAAATGGGTAACTGTATTCTATGCGTATTCACCCACTGCAAAACGTCAAAACTATCATTAAAATGTACTTCCATTATCTGGTATTTGTACACTTCATTTTCAACTCTGTCGCTGTTATTTAATAACGTAGTCTCTTCCAAAAAGTACAGAAGTTCTGAATTTGTAAGCGATATTCCATGTGTAGAGATTAAGTATGTTGTCGCTTTCGGCTGAGTTTTCTAAAAATTTTCCCATTATTATTTTTAGTTCACCTTTTATCTTAATTTTTTCTTCTTCAGATAATTGTTTTAATTTTTTTGTTGGTGGAAAAAGGAAAAATGCTATTTTATGCAAAATGTTGATATTTTTTCAACAATCTCGCTTAAGTAGTGGCTCAGTTTTTCTTTACATACATACATATATAGGTACACATATTAACATCCCTACAAGAACAGTGATAGTCATTTGATTGATCATGTGATACTCACTGGTGATGGAAATATCCATGTGCAAAAAATGATGAAAACAATGTACACATGTGATTTTTTATCTTCTTTCAACTTATGGTCTTATTTAATGGTCTCTTTTTAACCAACGCAAAATTTGCAAATGTGTTAGTAAGATAAATGAGAATGTGTTAGTTTCCATCACTCCCCTGCAGGAAATGTATCTAACTATAAGCTAACTCTAAGTTGATTAGGAAGGAGCTATAAGTCACTTATTATCTGTATATTTTCTTTGACGAAAGCTAACTGTATTTCTATGGCGATGGCCGCGAAATAGTCAAGGGTGGTTACCTCTGCATTAGATGTAGTCAAGGGTGGTTACCTCTGCATTTGATGTAACTAGCTTGTAACTAACTACTTTTGGGCATAAAATATCAATAGGAAAACCAAAATATTTGTCTTATTTTTTATTTTTTTTATTTATTTACTTTATTTATTTTATCACATTTCATATTTGTTTACATATGCTGCTGTAGGTGGTCCCATATTCAAACTCCGTCAGACATAACTTCAAAATGATAATATGAAATTTCGATCTTCCTTTTATTTGTCCTCAATTCGAAAAATATTTGCGAAGTGCAGGATATTTAAATAGAAACGCGTTTAAAGAAAACAATCTCGAGCTTTACTCCTGCATTACTTGTCCACTTGTTTCAAGGTAGCTTTTTGTAGCTAACTAGAAGTTATATATTTTATAGAAATCCCGCAAAAAAGCTAACTACAAGTAGGTTATTTTTATCAGTTGATAATTCTTTTCTGCAGGGTCAATTCTTGTAGGGATATTTTCGTACATAATCTATTGACATACATTCACACATTTTTATGCCCAAAAAGGCATGTTTTATATCACAGCGCACGGCAGTGCGCGCGAGTGACGAAAGCAGACACAGTAGCATGCTGAAATGACTCGCTTATA
>NW_016160207.1:13685-14052 GCF_001687245.7 Rhagoletis zephyria | reverse complement strand
TTTGACAGCACTAAAAGGAGTTGCCTATACGCCGCTATGTCGGAATTCGGCATCCCCTCAAAACTTATACGGCTGTGTAAAATGACGTTGAACAATACCAACAGCTCCGTCAGAATTGGCAAAGACCTCTTCGAGCCTTTCGCCACAAAACGGGGTTTCAGAGAGGGCGACTCCCTTTCATGTGACTTCTTTAATCTGATATTGGAGAAGATAATAAGAGCTGCAGAACTTCGGTCAGGAACAATTTACTAAAAGAACGTGCAATTGCTGGCTTATGCCGATGACATCGGCATCATCGGTACCAAAAACCGCGAAGCCTGTTCTGCCTTTTCCAAGTTGGATAGGGAAGCAAAGCGAATGGGTCTGG
>NW_016160207.1:11369-13650 GCF_001687245.7 Rhagoletis zephyria | reverse complement strand
CCTTTACGCGTTGGCGACGGCGAGTACCGCAGACGATGGAACGATGAGCTGTATGAGCTTTACAACGATATGGACATAGTGCAGCGAATTAAAATACAGCGGCTCCGCTGGCTTGGCCATGTCGTTCGAATGAACACAGACGCTCCAGCTCTGAAAGTATTCAACTCGGCACCCGCTGGCGGTAGCAGAGGAAGAGGGAGGCCCCCACTGCGATGGATCAGGTGGAGAAGGACTTGGCTTCACTTGGCGTTTCCAATTGGCGTCAGTTGGCACAGAGGAGAAACGACTGGTGTGCTTTACTGAACGCGGCCAAAATCGCTCAGGCGGTTACAGCGCCAAAAAAGAAGAATAAGAGAAAGTCTCTGAGATGTTGTTTACCTTAACTTGAGAATTGTCAAAATCGGCAAATCCGAATTAGCTGTTTCTGGAACGTGCCACATTTGTTCGCTACTTCGCGATGTGATGAAAAGAAAAGCTGGCAGGGCAGCATTCCGCAAGGTTGCAGAAATCTCTTAAAATATGTTCGAAAAATATCTTTATATTCATCATTCAAGTAATTTCAAATAACGAATAAATTTTTATTTATCACTCAAGCATTTGCGAATAATGAATACATTTTTATTCATCATTCAAGTAATTTCAAATAACGAATACATTTTTATTCATCACTCAAGCACTTTCGAATGATGAATAAATTTTTATGCAAGTAATTTCAAATAACGAATACATTTTTATTCATCACTCAAGCACTTTCGAATGATGAATAAATTTTTATGCAAGTAATTTCAAATAACGAATACATTTTTATTCATCACTCAAGCACTTTCGAATGATGAATAAATTTTTATGCAAGTAATTTCAAATAACGAATAAATTTCTATTCATCATTCAAGTAATTTCGAATGAAGAATACATTTTCATTCATGATTCAAGTAATACTGAATTGTTTATTGTATGTATATAAGCATGAACATAAGTATGTATGTACTTATTAAATTATCTATATATGTACATATATAATACGTGGGGGATTTCTTGTCCAGGTCACCAGATCTGCACCGTTCATCGATTTTAAAGAATGAGGTGTCAAATGAAAGGGCTCGGGCTATAGAATTGCTGTAATGTTTTACTTTTTCGAAAAGAGTTGCCACCTTTTAAAAAATTGAATTCCAAGTATTTAAAAAAATAAATTAACTAGACTGAGAAAGAGGAATAGTTTCGACAACTAAAGATATTTAGTTCCCGAATTTTGACAATATTTGGGAACTGTGACCAAGGATTGGGAACCATTACCATGGGTTGGTAATTATAACTAAATATATTAAAGCTTCTAATATTCATCTAGGTTGTACCAAATCGTTAATTTAGTTGGAGGGTTTGGTAAATACTAGTAAATATTTTTTTGAAGCATATTTCTACAAATTCCATTCAACTTAACGTATGGCTCATAAAAGGATGTCATTAGGCTCTGCTAATACAGATAAGCTTTCTTTCAACACATGGTTTAGTCATAGTTACCAAATCTTAGTTGAGGCAACCACGATTTGGTTTGAGAGCGGAACATATTCATACTTGTGAGCCACCCCTAAATAATGCTCAGCGCTCTCTGAGCACATGTGTGTTTCAGATACGAAGACCGCCAGCTAAGCAATGCACACAGTCCCACTTATTGAATAGTTTGAGTAAGCTATGGCATGTCGATCACTGCGCTAGGTAGAGAAAGAAAAGTGTGTGCTATGACATGCCCAGACTTGTTTGTCTCAGTTTCAGTTTTGCCATCGCCGCGAGTTATTTCGGTGTGCGCATAGTTATTTAAAAATATAAAGTTTGATGCCAATCGGGGTTTTTCAGTGGATATATAATTCATGTGAATTATAATTTAAAGGTATCTACTTAGCCAAGGAAAAAGCAAAGCAGTATACTTAAACCAGCACTTCCAGCAGATATTGACCTGGATTTTCGCACGACTATTCCTGTTTCATCGTTTCTTTTTAGGAAATTCTTACCACCATATACATATGTATTATTTGCACTAGTAACTATTTATGTAAATATGTATGTATTTTTTATGCTTAATATATGCAAATAAAAGAAGAAAGTAAACACAACAAACATCGAGTAAATTTTTATTTGTGTCAAACTGGAACTTTTTTTCCATTAACAAACGGTTAGCTGATTCACGTCTACAGCAAGTTCACAAAATTAATTTAAAACTTGTATCAACCAAAGCATTGTTTATATTTGCTCAACAATGATTTTATTCAACTAACAATATTGTCCA
>NW_016160207.1:879-10058 GCF_001687245.7 Rhagoletis zephyria | reverse complement strand
GGATGTCATTAGGCTCTGCTAATACAGATAAGCTTTCTTTCAACACATGGTTTAGTCATAGTTACCAAATCTTAGTTGAGGCAACCACGATTTGGTTTGAGAGCGGAACATATTCATACTTGTGAGCCACCCCTAAATAATGCTCAGCGCTCTCTGAGCACATGTGTGTTTCAGATACGAAGACCGCCAGCTAAGCAATGCACACAGTCCCACTTATTGAATAGTTTGAGTAAGCTATGGCATGTCGATCACTGCGCTAGGTAGAGAAAGAAAAGTGTGTGCTATGACATGCCCAGACTTGTTTGTCTCAGTTTCAGTTTTGCCATCGCCGCGAGTTATTTCGGTGTGCGCATAGTTATTTAAAAATATAAAGTTTGATGCCAATCGGGGTTTTTCAGTGGATATATAATTCATGTGAATTATAATTTAAAGGTATCTACTTAGCCAAGGAAAAAGCAAAGCAGTATACTTAAACCAGCACTTCCAGCAGATATTGACCTGGATTTTCGCACGACTATTCCTGTTTCATCGTTTCTTTTTAGGAAATTCTTACCACCATATACATATGTATTATTTGCACTAGTAACTATTTATGTAAATATGTATGTATTTTTTATGCTTAATATATGCAAATAAAAGAAGAAAGTAAACACAACAAACATCGAGTAAATTTTTATTTGTGTCAAACTGGAACTTTTTTTCCATTAACAAACGGTTAGCTGATTCACGTCTACAGCAAGTTCACAAAATTAATTTAAAACTTGTATCAACCAAAGCATTGTTTATATTTGCTCAACAATGATTTTATTCAACTAACAATATTGTCCACTCAAGGTACGTTTGTGCCAACTAGAAGTCTCAAGTAAATTGCAAACTTTCGCGAACTAGATATTTATTTCGCCATACCCAACTATGCCACTTGGTCACTATAAGCAAATCTTGGTAATTATAACTAAACCTTTTTCTGAGTGTAGTACAATATGGGTATGAATCTAAATAGTTTTGAAAAGGTTTAATTTTTTTTATTACAAGGGGTTTGCCACCTGTTTCAAAAAATTAAATTCAATTTCATTTATGGGAATTAGATAGGTGAAATATTAATCACAGAATGGGTGTCGGGCGAGAGAGGTTTAAGGAGGTTTTAGTTTGGAAATATTTGAATCAGGGTTGTCACCTAATTTAAAAATCGAAAGCAATTAAATTATGCAGAAGTTACATAGGTATGTGAAATATTAAAACATGGGTGTCAAGCAAAAGTGAGTAGAGAGCTTTACTTTGAGCAGCCCGACTATTTTTGTGGTTTTAAAAAGCGTTGCCACCTGTTTTAAATGTTAAATTCAAATTAAATTAAATTAGTCAGGCTATCAGTCGAAAAAATTTCCAAAAGGGTTTATTTCTAATCTTCACGCAAGAGGGTTGTCACCTGTGCAAAATATTAGGTTTAGGGTGAGTTAAAGCACATCGCGTAATGAAATTATATACGGGTGTCAGACGATAAAGGTCTAAGAAAGTTTCAGTTTAAAAATATTTTCTAGAGTGTTGCCACATAATTGAAGTGAAATTTAATTCAACTATTCACAAGGTGTATGAAACAACAATATGTGGGTGCTAAACTAAAGAGCGTTAAGAAATCTTTAGAATATTTTTGAGGCGTTTGAAGAGGATTGCCACCTGTTTGAAAATATTCTAATTAATAAATTATATTTTAAATGCATTTTTATTTTTGATTCTTCAGCTAAATAGTATTATTTTAGGCAACGCAACTACTTCGGGACTTTTGGGACCAATTTGGAATTTTTAGGACTATTTCGATATTTCGGGGTTCTTGGGAATATATCGGGATTTTTGGGACTAATTCCTTATTGTTGGGACTATTTTGGGTTTTCCGAGACTTCCTCGAGATTTTCTCTCGGGGGTTCTCGGTATTTTTGGACTATTTCGGGATTTCCGTGATTTTTTCGGGATTTTCTAGACTATTTCGGGTTTTTCGAGAGAACTTTGGTATTCTCGGGGTTATCGGGCCCATATCGGGATCTACAGGACTACTTCGGGATTTTTGCTACCAATTCAGAATTCTTGGGACAATTTCTGGTTTTTCGATACTACTTCCAAGGGTTCTCGGGAATATATCGGGATTTTTGGGGCTATTCCGGGTTTTTCGAGATTTTCGGGGTCCTCGAGAATAAATCGGGATCTTCGGGACCACTTCGGGATTTTTTGGGTTATTTTGGAACTATTTCGGGTTTTTCGAGAATTCTTCGAGATGTTCTGGATTTTTGGGACTATTTCGGAGTTTTTGGAACAACTTCGATATTTTCGAGGTTCTCGAGAATATATCGGGATTTTTGGGACTATTTTGGGGTATGTTTGACTATTTCGAGATTTCTTCGGTATTTTTAGGACTATTCCGGGTTTTTCGAGATTACTTGGAGATTTTCGGGATTCTCGGCTCTATCGGGATTTTTGGGACTATTTCGGATTTTCCGAGAGATTTTCGGGGTTCTCGTGAATATATGGGGATCTTTGGGACTACTTCGAAATTTTTGGGCTATTTTGGGAATGACGTTCTGCTTTTCCAGGATTGGTCCTGTTTTCAAACAAATTGTCTCTGAAATTCCGAAGCAGTTCCAAAAATCCAGAAGAAATCCCGGTATGGTCCCGCGAACTTCGAAAATCTCGAAGTAGTCTCGAAAAACCCGGAGCAGTTCCGAAAACACCGAATCAGTCCCGCAAATACCGAAGAAGTCTCGAAAGCCGTGAAATAGTCGAAAAATTCCAAAGTAGTCCCGCAGATCCCGATCTAGAGCCGAGAACCCCGAAAATCCACAAGTATTCTCGAAAAACCCGGAATAGTCCTAAAAAGTCTGAAAATCCAGAAGAAATCTCTTAAATCCCGAAGAATACTTGAAAATCCCCAGTTAGACTCGAAAATCTCTAAATTGTCCAAAAATCCCGAGAACACCGAAAATCCCGAAGTAGTCTCGAAAAACCATAAAATGTCTCAAAAATTATTGAATTGGTCCCAAAAATCCCGAAGAAGTCCCGCAGGACCCGATTTAGAGCGGAGAATCTTGAAAAATATCCAAGTATTCTCGAAAAACCCGGAATAGTCCTGAAAATCCCGAAGAAATCTTGAAATAGTCCAGCAATCCCGAAATAGTCCCAAAAATCCTGAAAATCTCGAAGTAGTGTCGAAAAACCCGAAATAGTCCCAAAAATCCCGAAATAGCCCCGAAAATCTCGAAGTAGTCCCGGAAAACCAGAAATTGCCCCAAAAATTCCGAATTGGTCCCAAAACTTCCGAAGGAGTCCCGTAGATCCCGATATGGGCCTGACAAACGCAAGAATACCGAAATTGTCTCGAAAAACCCGATATAGTCTAGAAAATCCCGAAGAAATCTCGGAAATCCCGAAATAGTCCAAAAATTCCGAGAACCCCGGGAGAAAATCTACAGGAAGTCTCGAAAAACCCGAAATAGTCCCAACAATACGGAATGAGTCCCAAAAATGCTGATATATTACCGAGAACCCGAAATATCGAAATAATCCCAAAAATTCCGAATTAGTCCCAAAAATCCCGAAGTAGCTGCGTTGCTTAAAAGAATATTATTTATCTGAAAAATCACAAATCAAAATGCATTTAAAATATAAGTAATTAATTTGAATATTTTCAAACAGGTGACAATGCTCTTCAAACGCCCCAAAATTAGTCTAAAGATTTCTGAACGCTCTTTGGTTTAGTACCCATATATTGTTGTTTCATACACCTTGTGTAGAGTTGAACAAAATTCCACTTCAATGGGCTGTCATATAAATTAAATAGTGTTTCTCCAATTACCAACACGATTGAATATATCTTTGCGGAGATCGTAACAAACTCGGACAAGATTCTTATAGGCTGCGTCTATAGGCCAAATAAAACAATAGACTACTCACCTTTCATTGAGTTTCTGGAAGACCTAACTGTGACTTACTTCGCAATAATACTTTTACACTAGATATGCAAAACCTTGGCCTTCTCGCACCCTACACATTTTACCCAAACAAACAGTACGCTCCTAGATATATTCCTTGTTAATGGTTTGTCTAAGGCCCTCCTCTATGATCAATAATCTGCGACTAGTTTTTCAAAACACGACTAAATTTTCCTTATTTACGATTTCGTCCTAAGAAATCTTAGGCAAAACTCGTATTCATATCGTGACTTTAACCCCATTGATTGGGGTTTCGTACGCGATTTGACATCAACTGACGATCAAGTAAACTTTCTACAATGCCAAATTAACACACTTTTTAACAGATATGTCCCACTTGTTCCAAGGTCGCAAACACATACGAACCGTCCCTGGTTTAATCAAGATATTAAAAGACTTATAAATCAGCGTAACTCAGCATATAACGAATGGAAGCTCTTTAAAACAGATGCCTTCTTCACCGACTACCAAATACTGAAGAGGAAATATTATGAACACAGATTCAGTGTAGCAGTCGGTTCCAACCAAACATGGAAACCGGTTTGAGAGATAGGTATCGGCAAAAAAGTAAATACGGCAACCGTTGATGTTGATGTTAATGTGCTTAATCAATAATTTACTGAGCCAAGCAAAGAAATATCAGCTACGATGACTATAGTTCCCGCCCTCATAATAAGTTAAAAGAATTCAATTTTGTCTGTGTTGATGATTTCGACGTAGTTCAGTCAATATTTGCCATTAAATCTAATGCTGTAGGGCTGGATGGTATTCACCCCCAAGTTCCTTAAATGTATTCTGCCAAAAATTTTGCCGCATCTAACCTAAACACTGAATGTAATCCTAACCAAATCGGAGTTTCCCAGCTGCTGGAAGAAGGCCAAAATAATTCCGATCCGTAAGCCAAGGTGGTGGAGCGCCTGATGTATAAGCAAATACATTATGTAAAAAAAAACATTCTTTAGTAAGCGAAAACCAGTCTGGATTCAGGGTTTCGTTTCAAATGTCAAGTGAGTAGGACGTGTTTGTGCGGTGCTCCTGAGTTTTCACATATTTTGCGTGTGTTACACTGATATTTTCCATTTATTGATTTGGTGCTACACCGCGTGCGCTTCTGATACGAATTGTTTCCGATCAGCTTTATACCTGAGACTCATTGTCTTTCGCACCTGAATATGCAATCAACGCGCAAGAATTCACGCAAACCACCAACCTCACCAAAAACTCCGCTTACTCCCTCATCCACTATCGTTGATAAAGTTGAGCGAAAAATTGACGAGCTGAGAACCACCGTTGTCGCAGAGTTGACTGATGTAATGAAAAAATCCGAGGAAAGGGTAATGCAGAAAATTGGTGAGTTAGCTGCAGAAACTGCAAATTTAAAGATGTGCATAGCAGAAATTGAGAAGAGAGTGACAAAAGTTGAGATTACGTGTGCTGACGTTCTAACCCTACGCAGTGAACTAGTTGCTGCTCGGGTAAAACTCGGAGAGCTTGAAAGCAGCGCAGTAGCCACTGATGTCATTATCAACGGTATACCCCAAGCAGCTAATGAGAACCTCTCTGGTGTATTCTCTAAAGTCTGCGATGCTGTTCAGCACAAAACTCCGCCGCTGCGTGATGTTTTTCGACTGCGAAAAGCAAAAACCATTGCGCAGAAAAATAACAATCATGCGCCCATAATTGTTAAGTTGTTCTCTGCACACGATCGAAGTCAACTATTCAAATCAATTGCTGCCTTCTGCAAATCGAAGAAGAGGTCGCTTTCACTTGCCGATATTGAACAGCCTGGGTATGGAAAGATTCATGTGCATGAGAGCCTGCCTACTACATTGCGGGAAGTAATGTCGTATGCTTCTGAGCTAAAGAGAAAGAAGGTACTGGCGTCAGCACTCTCCATCCGCGGTAATGTCTTTGTGAGGTTAAAGCCAAAAGAAGAGCCCAAAATTGTGAAAACGAGAGCCGAATTAAATGCTCTTATTAGTACTAGTAAAACGTAATTGTGGACTTTAAAAATCATTGCGTTACATACATATGTTCTTTATTTTTTTTTCTCTTCTCATTATGCTTAGTTTTTATTGTAAGTTAGGCTCAAATTGTATATTCTCTTACCTTCTCTTTATTCCCTTTCTCTTCCATATAATCTGCTCTAACTTAACCTCAGCTACCTCCATATATTTTATTTCGTCTGTATGTATTCACTGCCAATTTGAGGTGCAAAGCACAATGTTTGAATATTATGACTGGCCATGAATCAGTTTTTGGCTCTAATGATTTAAACTTAAAAACGACTTTGAAATTAGTAAGTGATTATCATCCCGGATTTCAGGTATGCCACTTAAATGCCAGAAGTTTAAATGAAACCAAACTCGATTACTTGAATTATATTTTTGAGACTACTAATATTGACGTTGTATGTGTGACAGAGACATGGTTTCGGAATGACCATGACGATTGCTTATATAATTTATGCAACTTTGCTTTGGTGAGGAATGATAGACATTGTGACAAGCGAGGAGGCGGTATTGCGATATATCATAAAGGTTCAATGCAGTCTAAAATTGTGCATAAGTCTGATCCCCTGGATAGTGTAGAATATCTAATGGTTGAGTTTGCTGATAAATTACAACGCTGCCTTTTGGTTTGTGTATATAACCCTTGCAAGTATTTTGATTTAAGCAAATTATTTTCAAATGTATCTAAATATAGTGCAATCTATGAACACATTTTTCTGTGTGGTGACTTAAATATTGATTTGCTTGCGAAAAACGAACGTGCTAGTAATTTATTAGACAATATGTCAAGCGTCGGGTTAAATGTAATAAATAAATTTCCTACTCGTTTTGGTCCTCATTGTAAACCTAGCTTACTTGATTTGTTTTGCGTCTCCAATATGTACTGTGCCTTGCACTTTGAGCAGCTCTCGTTGAGTGGTATAAGTGATCACGATCTACTTTTTCTGTGCTATCATTTAAAGTTTAGTGCCCCCCTCAGTCCGTCACCTGATTTGCTGTATTTTAGAGACTTTAATAGAATAAATATAAATAACTTAGCAGCTGAAGCTTCCGCTCTTCCATGGAATGATTGCTGGTTTTTAGCCGATATTAATAAAAAGGTGCAACATTTCTCCAACCTTGTTAATTATTTATTTGACAAATATGTACCCATAAGAAAATGGAAAATTAACAATAACAAGCAACCCTGGTTTACAAAAGAGGTGCTTAGGGCAATAAGGATTCGCAACAGAAGTTATTCGGTCTGGAAAAATGATCAATGCAATGAAAATTGGGTTGCTTTTAAAGTTCTACGTAATAAAGCCACCTCCATTACGCGACAAGCCAAGAAAAGCTATTACCAAAGCAAACTTGATTGTAGTCTCCCTCCTAAGGTGTTGTGGAACAACTTAAAGCATCTTGGGGTAAAATCTAGCTCAATATCGGAATGCCAACTTGACGTAAATGTAATGAATGACTACTTTTCTATAAGAACTTCAGAAAGTAAAGCTTTTGAACCTGACCGTGATCTTTTGTGTGATAAGGGAAGCAAATTTGATTTTTCTCATGTGATGGAATCCGACGTTATACCATGTATTTTATCCATTAAGTCGAATGCGATAGGTGAAGATAAAATCAGCTTAAGATTTATTAAACTTCTTTTGCCGTACATTATTTCACCTTTGACTCATATTATAAATTTTTCCTTAACGTCGCTAACGTTTCCGGACAGTTGGAAAGTAGCTAATGTAATACCTGTCGCGAAAAAATGCAATGCAATCTTGCCTTCAGACTATCGTCCTATAAGTATTCTGCCGTCATTATCGAAAGTTTTTGAAAAACAAATTTTAAGCCAGATTATGGGTTATATGTCTGAAAAGTGCCTTATTTCTGAATACCAATCAGGTTTCCGGCGGGGGCATAGCTGTTCTACTGCAATGCTTAAAGTTCTTGAGGATATAAGGCCACACTTCGATAAAGGACACCTCACAATCCTCACTTTGTTAGATTTCTCAAAAGCGTTTGACACTGTGTGTCACAACATTTTACTCGAAAAGCTCGAAAAATATTTCGGTTTCGGCCATAATGCACAAAAATTAATGAAAAGTTATCTGTCAAATAGATGGCAGAGAGTAGTATCGAAAGGATCCCGCTCTGAGTTATCGGCAATAACATCTGGTGTTCCGCAAGGTTCTATCCTTGGTCCAGTTTTATTTAGTTTGTACATTAATGATATAGTAAAATGTTGTAAAAATGTTGATATTCATATATATGCAGCTGACGTACAAATATACTTATCTGCGCCAATAGGTCTCTCAGAGGATTTGATAGTCAGAATTAATGAAGACTTAGAATCAATTTCCCTATGGTCAAAGCGAAACAGGCTAAACTTAAATGCATCTAAAACGCAAGCTCTAGCCTTATCCCATGTGCAATATAATCTTGAAGACGTCTCGCCAATTATCTTGAATGGCTGCGCTATAAAATATGAGAGTGTTGTTAAAACCCTAGGTTTTAAACTAAATGGGGCTCTTACATGTAAGGACCATGTCAATACGTCAGTAAGCAAGTCATACTTTGTGTTGAGGCAGCTATGGAGAACTGCTGCTTATATTCCGCAAACTACTAAACTGAAGCTCGTAAAGGCCTTAATAGTGCCTATAATATCTTACCAAGAATTAGTCTATGGTCATTTAGACAAAGCTTCCCTGCATAAGTTACAATTAGTTCTTAATAACGCTGCTAGATATATTTACTTAAAACGGAAGTTTGACCACATTTCGGAGTTCTCAATAAATATTCTTGGTTGTAGCTTGTCAAAATTTTTCGACCGTCGTTCAGTGCTATTTATACATAGGCTAATCTACAGCCGATTCCCGAAATATCTTTTCTCTAAATTAACATTTGCACAGTCCAGTCGCACGCGTAACCTCATTGTACCACAGTCCAAGTACTCAGTGACGTCAGAAATGTTTTTCGTTAGAGCCGTAAAATTATGGAACCTGTTACCAGTTGAATTAAAATTAGAATGCAATCCAAGGCGCTTCAAATTTGCAGTTTACACTCTCTTTCTATTCTAACCTTCTAGTCGATTACTTTCAACCCTTCATGTAACTCTTTTTCCCTTCGCCTAAATGTATCTTGTTTTATATCTAATTTTATTTTAAGAATTTGTATCCATAGATTTAAGTTTTCAAACATGTATACTATATAT
>NW_016160207.1:0-854 GCF_001687245.7 Rhagoletis zephyria | reverse complement strand
GTGGGCTTCAGTCTTTCACACAATACGCTCGATAAGACCTTGTAACCTATGCTTAGAAGGCTGATCCCGCGGTAGTTGGCGCGAATGGCGGGGTCACCTTTCTTGTGGATTGGGCAGAGCACACTTAAATTCCAGTCATCGGACATGCGTTCATCTGACCATATTCTGCACAAGAGTTGATGCATGCACCTTATCAACTCCTCGTCGCCGTACTTGAATAGCTCAGCTGGCAGGCTGTCAGCTCCAGCGGCTCTGTTGTTTTTCAGCCGCGTTATTGCTATACGTACCTCGTCATAGTCCGGCGGTGGAACGTCGACTCCGTCATCATCGACTGCGGGCTCGGGTTCTTCTTCTCCACAACTTTCCGGGATTAACTGGGACTTTATCCGGATCAACTGCAGTTATTTTCACTAGATTTAAATTGCTTTTTTGTAATTCTAAATGTGTCAGCGCTGAAATATAGCCAACGCCTGTTGCGTTGAAGCTTAAAAAAAAAAAGTGCTTGAGTGATGAAGAAAAATGTATTCGTTCTTTGAAATTACTTGTATGATGAATAAAAATTTATACATCATTCGAAAGTGCTTGAGTGATGAAGAAAACTGTATTCGTTATTTTAAGTTACTTGTATAATGAATAAAAATTTATTCATTATTCCAAAGTGCTTGAATGAAGAATAAAAATTTATTCGTCATTCAAAATTAGAAAAATTATGAATAAAATTTTATTTTTTATTGGAATAATAATTCGTTCAAAAACGCCCATTCCTGATATATATCTATTTTTATTATATTTTATATTATATTTGCATTTATATTTATATTTATATTTATATTTATATTTATATTTATATTTAT
>NW_016160206.1:65249-68468 GCF_001687245.7 Rhagoletis zephyria | reverse complement strand
CCTTTAATATGACTACATCTCCAATCTTAAGGTTCGTTATTACCTTTTTCCATTTGGGCCTTTTGCGTAATTAAGTCAAATAATCATCAGACCATTTGCGCCAAAAACCCCTTACGAGTGTTTGCATATAACGCCACCGGTTTAGAGCCGATACTGATTCGCCTTCATCCGGAAGACATTTCATGGAACGCATGATTAAGAAGTGCGCCGGTGTTAAAGGGTCCATATCGCCTTCAAATCGTTGACATAATGGCCGAGAATTCGCACAGGCCTCTATTTGACACAATACTGTTGAGAGCTCTTCGAAGGTTAACGAAGTTACGCCCATCCCGCGACGAAGATGGAATTTGACAGTTTTGACGCCAGCCTCCCATAATCCCCCAAAATGAGGACCATGAGGAGGCGAAAAATGCCAAGATATACCAAGGGTCGATGACTCATTTACAACGGCTCGCCTATAATCTTCTGTATTGTGTAAATTAGATATACTCCGTAGATATGCATTTGCACCAACAAAATTGAGGCCGTTGTCGCTGAAAATGTTGCGACAGAGACCTTGACGCGACACGAATCTCCGTAGTGTGGCAATAAATGCTTCAGTGGACAATTCGGTCACTGCTTCGAGATGCTGAGCCTTCGTTGACATGCAAACAAATAGCGCAATATAGGCCTTATGCATTTTAGCACCGCGTCCCTTCCATGTCCGAATTGTTATAGGACCGCAGTAATCTATACCGGTGTTGACGAACGGCATACTCGGTTGAACTCTCGACGGTGGCAATTGACCCATCTCCTGCTCATAACTTAGGCTTCTATACCGCATACAAACGGGACAGCTGTATATGCATCGACGTACACCTCTACTGCAACCGATTATGTAATATGTTAATGAGGCTAAATTAATCGTTTGGCGAAGACCTGAATGCATATTCCGTATGTGTATCCACCTAATTAGTATCTTACTAAAATGATGATCGTAATGAAGAATCGGGGGGTACGCTTGATCGTAGGGAATCCTTGCTGCAGGTAGTCTGCCGTTAATTCGAACAATGCCCTTTTCGTCGAGAAATGCATCCAACCCATAAAAACTACTTCGTTTGTGAAGAGGACGTCCTCGTTCCAGATTTTTAATGTCTGCTTCAAACATCGAATGCTGCGCAAGTCGTATAACTACTGATCTAGCCTCGCTAATTTCAGCCGCATTGAGCAACCCAACCTCATCCGGAATGGACCTTACTGGTTTTGCTAAACGTTTTATTCGTGCTACAGTCCGAATTAGTCGATGGAAATTGGAGAATCTAGACAAATACTCTGCATAAAAATCTTCTGTTGTGGCGGTTTGATTTATGCTCGTAGAGACCTCGATAACATCGGTTGCTCCATCGTTGGCACTGTTTGGAATCGTCCACGTATTTAGTTTCGATTGCTGCAAAACGCAAACCTACCGCCTGGCAAATGGAAATTGAGTCGCATTACTCAGCTGTATCCTGGAAATGACGGCTTAGTACGCGTGGTAGAGGTTAAAACTGCGAGTGGCACGTATCGCAGATCCATATCCAAGCTATGTCCATTGATGATAAACGACGCCTAGTTAAAGCTTCCAGCTTAAACTGGGGGAGTATGTTTGAGATGATACTAGAAAATACAACCCTAGCTTTAGTTGTTTGACATGTTAATTATCATGCATTCATTTTCTTATGAATTTTCGTTACCTTTGTTCTTGTCTTGTATAATAAAAATTTCTTTCAGTCACTTCGTTAAGTGAAATATAAGAACCACCACGTGTATTTCAATTAATCCTGTTTAATTACAAGTCGTGTTAATAAAATATTTTGTATCGTTAACCATAGTTGTGTCATTTATTATTCGTAACACTTGGATTGGTCTTTTTCTAAGTGTTGTTTCACTTCAAAACGTTTTCGCGTATTATGCATACATGTATTCATACATATATGTATGTATATATATAATATGTATAGACATACATATGTACATAGATTACTAAAAAATCCACATTAACTGCAATCAGCATATGTACGTATGTATGTACTTACATATGTACATACGCTGCGATTAGGTTATAAATAGCGCGCCATCTGTTTATCAAAAGCCGCTTTACATACGCATACACGTGTTTGCAAAACGATGACGAAGTGATTTTGTATGGGAAATCATGTATGCCTATATATTTGAATCAAATTAACATACTTAGAAGATATCAACCATATACCAAACGAAAGGAAAACTCTTGAATTTTTGATTAAAGAAAACAAAAACCAAATCATTCGAGCGGTTTTCGAGCATTTTGGTAATCAAAAAAATTTGCAAATTCTTTCAACAGTTTTTTGCCTTAAAATGCTCAATATTTGTTGAATTTATATAAAACCTGTACACGATAATATTTCTGTTGCTCCAAAGAATCTATTTCCCGAAAACGAAAGTTATATCTGTAAATCATAAGCTGCTGGAGTACTTTAAAGGATCAACATTTACCCCAAAATAGGGCAATATTTACCGTTGTTTCTAGGACAGACACCGAATCGGTTACTTACAGAAATATATCTGTCGATAGGTTTGGAATTTTATCTTTGAAATGCCGCACTTTTCTTTGAAATCGCTTCATTAGTTCTCGTGCAATAAGCGTTTTCGTGAAGCTCTAAAAATTACAACTAACACATTTCAGCATAGCCTCCATATCGTAAGGTAAGACGTATTCTACGTAAAAAATAATTTTTGCTCTAAGGTTCACTTTCTCATAGAACCTCCCATATACATATGTACCTAATCCCGAGTTTTTACAAATTGATGAAATAACTCGCTTAAACTCGATCTCAACTCCGATATCAAATTTCGATGAAATAATTCCCAACATAGTTTATAGACTTATTGTCAACTAGCTTATACCCGCGGGTTTCACCACGCACTTTTATACAAATATGAAAAATAATTTAATGATGTTAGATTTTATTTCTGTGCCCATTTCGTTATAGCTCGTTATTTTATAAGCTAGTTAAGGTATTTAGGCCGTTTAAAACTATGAAATTATAAAATATCGTGTGCGCGCTAGGCATACGAAAGATATCAATCCCTATAAGTTTACCTTAAAATGTTACCAGGTATACGACGCGTGAACGTGTAACCTTCTTGGAGGTGCCACGGCGAGTTCTAATATTTCCAACTCAAATTTAGTAACCTGGCCTTGATAAAATACCACTTCTC
>NW_016160206.1:49921-61454 GCF_001687245.7 Rhagoletis zephyria | reverse complement strand
AAATGAAATGTGAAATAAAGTGGCAATACCAGCGATTTGAGGTTATAATAATTTTAGCAGGCGCAAAGTTTGTTTACTCTGTTTTATTAACGAAATATATAAAATAAAAGTGAATAAATGATTTGGTTTGCATAAAATAATAACCGGAAACCTTTTAGTAGTGTTTTAAAAGTGGAAACTGGTGATTTAGTGCATTTTTGAGGTGGTAATTGGTCATAGAAAACAACGAAATTGAACAAAAGTCTTTTGTTCATAACTTTTAAATGGTTAATAATATTACTCCCCCCCTCCGGATTGTTGTTAGGGGGGCCGAAACACGTCGTTTGGTACCCCTCCCGACTTTTCCGCACCTTTTTTAGGGGTTGTTACCCAACCCTAGAGAATTACCGTATTTTTTTCTTTTTGAACCCATTTAATATGTATGAATGCACTTATGCACATTCGGAAAATCTTGAAAACTAGCAACAGTTGCCAAAACTGCAGCCAACGTCGACCAGTATTGGCACTGTTTGGATTGCTTTCGCAACTTTACTCCGTTGCATCGAACGCGTGAGTCTTTTAGAACATATGTATATAATTATTTTGTGTGGGTGAAAATCCGAAACGTCTTCAACCAAAAAAATTCACAAAAATCAACGCGAATTTTTAGGTGCTTCAAACGTTCACTTTTTGTACCGAAATTTAATGAGCTATAATAAACGTTCATAGCCAAGAATTTTCTGTCAGCCTGGTACTTCGCAGCCATGTTTTTTTTTACCGTCGAAGGGTTGAAAAACGTTTTTCCGAAGTAGCGTTACTAGTTTAAAGTGTAGCCCTGCATTCTGGCTTTGTAAATAAAAAGAAAAGAATATTCGTCGCAGATACCAAGCTCTTCACATTGCAAATAAAGTCGACTCTAAAGCTCTACCCAGAATTACAGCAGACGACGGTAAAGCGAACAGCTGTTCAGTAACCGCAGTGAAATCCGTGCGGCTGAGGTCGGCTCCCGTTAACTGTCATTTTTATTTGGAAATTTTCATTAAAATATTTTTATTTGTTTGGTACGTGCGTGTTTGTATATTTGCTGGAATTAAAAAATGGCTCAAAGCGTTTGCAAACTTGTGAAAATAATAAAAATTATTGTAATCAACAATGTGCCGCCCCCGCTGGGCGGTAAAAATAGAAATAAATTTAAACCAACCGAAAAACGTTGGCGGCAAAAATGCTGCTGCCGCAATTATGTGCCATTCCATGCCATTCGTGAGTTTTGATTTTGACAGCGTTTAACCGTCGACCGCTTTACCGTCGTCCGCTGCAATTCTAGGTCGAGCTTAAAGTTAAAAGCAGGTTTCTTTGACAGATATCCCATTGAAAGTTATGTCAAAAAGCTGCTTTTATCTTTAGAGTTAGACTTTATTTTCCCAAGCTACATATATAACCTATCTATCTGTTGGAAGGATTTTTGAGTACGTCGAATAGAACATAGCTCTTTTTGTGATTTTTTTCTGCGCTTTCAATAGCTGCATTTGTTTCTTTCGTTATTATGTTTTTTATGGACCAATCTTAAAATAAAACTAGTAGACATACAAAAACAAATTTATATTCTTTTGAACTATTTCAAATGGGGCTATGGGATATTTATTTTTAGCAAAATTTTTTAATAAATAAAAGTAATTTTGTTTGCTTGTGAAGCCTAGTCAGGAAATATTCTTTTATAGGGATATATTTTGGATCCTTGGCTATAAACCTCTGTTATAAAACTGTCCGCCTACGTCTGCTTTCTGCGCTATTTAAAGTCGAAGTTTAAGATCCTTCAGAAGGGATTCCAAGCAGAAATGCTCAACAGCTAGTTATAGGAAGATTCGATGATGGCATATATAAAAATCTGTTAGTCTGATCGAATATTATTTGTCAAAGATCCGTTGGAAAAACTCGATGCACCGCTAGTTTCTTCCTTATGTTTTCTTCATAAGTAAAAATAACTTAAAAATATAAGAAAACGAATGCAAAAAAGTGCGCTCGATACTCAAATACTTTCGTCTGAGCTAAATACCGAGATTTACTGAATTATATATCCTCAAATTTCAGTGTCCTCGGAATACCCTCTACTCAACTTCGACGAGAACGTATGGGTCTTTAGCACACTTTACCGCATTTTTTTTTCTAGTTATTTATTTAATTTAAACTTAGAAAACATCAAAATTTTGGAAACTGAAAATTCTTCACAATTCGCAATTATTCGTAAATGAATTGAAAAAACAGAGGGCATACCCGGACTCGCCAAACTAAATATGCCATAGAAATATTAATGCCGTTTTTGAATTTTTCTGAAGTAGGTTTTTTGTGGACCTTTGATATTCGATGGATAAATATGTCACGAAAATGAACCTAACATGAAAATGAAATGAACATTAACGTGGGGGGTGTCCGCCACTGACGGATACGTAGTTTAACACCTAAAACCGACCCTCCCACGCTGGATCCGCCACTGAAAAGAAAATACGCTCTTTCAAATTATCAAACAAAAATGGCCTTCTCTTGTAATTTAACATTGTTGAATAATTAGAGTTCCTATAAGGGGATGGCAGAAGTATAAAAACATAGGTATTAATTCACCTTGTTTCACGCATTTCTGTCGTCTTTTTCCCCGAAAATGTATTAAATGTTGTCAAGTATGCAAACTATGCACGTAAGGCGAATGTATGCAAAAACCAACCAAATTGCCAGATACCTATATGCAAAATAAGCTTTATCAAGAATTTGCTTAGATTTGCCACGAGAAGGGCCATCGCCTCTTCGCACGCCCCCTGTATCCGCCACTGCTTGTCTCCATCTTTTTCGTCTTCATATTCGACTGCATCCTTACCTTTATCTCCATATTTTTCCTTAACTTATTTTTATAAAGTCAAGTTTAACTTATTTTTATCTTTGCATATTCCTCATCTTTATCTTTATCTTCATCTTCATCCTTTTCTTCATATCACCTTAGCCTCAAACTTAATCTTTGTCTGTATATTTATATTCGTCTTTTTCTTCGTAGCCGTTGACAGCGCCTTTGCCTTCACCTCAAACCGAATAACAGGCGGGCATGGAGCTACATAACTACGTGATCATACGTCCTGCGTTGGGGCTATCTGTCGCGCTGTTCCCAGCGAGAGTAAAAAAATCTCGGTTTCGCAAACACCACATGGACTAAATACACAAAATCTATCAAAATTTTAGTCGTTCTACCAACCTACTAATAAAAATAAAATGCACCACTTTTAATACAAAAAACTCAAAATCGCAATCCTAGCTATGGAGACTTCTTTATTATAAGGAGGAATATCAGCTGATTTTGTCAAATTCTTCTTCATCCTTTCAATCGAAGGGTTGGAGAACATGGGCGCAAGAAAATAATTCATTTCAAATAAAGGCGATATTAAAATTTTCAAATTGTCTAAACGCAAGTGTACCTTAAATACTATTTTGTAAAATATAATAAACCACAGCCTTTCTGGTCAAGCTGCCGTATGAAGCTCGTAAATGCTTGCTCTTTTTAAAAAGAACCCAGTTGGCGACTTCCAGAGATTTGGATATAGCTGCAGCTGAAGGTGCAGGGGTGTACTACACGGTGCAAGAAAATCAAAGTTTTCGTCCAATGACTGCGCCACAAATTTAATAAAACCATGTTTCGAACAAAATTTGGATGTGCTAATACAGCGATGGACGATTTGAAAGAGCACCTTCACAAAGCCCAATGCGGACCTTTTATTAATTCATAGATCCTTTAAACCGTCCGTGGCTTAATAAAATTATTTCCCGTTTTTACTCGCTTCGAGATTTATTTTATATGGGGCTTTAGACTCGCTGAACCCGAATTCGAGGTCCGTTAAATTCAGAAGAATTGTATTGAATTTTCAGGTTTATTCAATGAATTTTTCCCTACGTGACCTTCAAATGACCTCGAACTAGGGATGCCATTGGCAAAACTACATTGATGTTTTTCTTTGATTCAATGCATCGAAATTTACATCGATATCTTTCGATGCATCGAAGGGCATACATCGATTCATCGATTTGCATAGGATTTTTCAGATAATGTTTCACAAAATAATATGTTATTAATGGCGATTTCGTTTCATGTAAAAAATGTTGCCCTTTCCCGGTGCAAAATGTGTTTATTGTGACACTCAACCCTGTAAAAGAACATGTTTTTGCCGTTTTGCCCTTTGCTAGTTCACGTTTTTCATAACAATGTCGTTTTAAACAACCACCTGATTTCCAAGTCAACCACCTCCCCAGGTAAAGCTTCAAAGGGCAAAGATGTGCCTTGTTTGCCTTACAAGAGTGTGTCATTTTGAGAAACGAACACAAAATTATGTCACCCTATTCCCCTAATTTATAATCGAACACGAAAAGAGAAAGGTGTAATCAAAAGGCGACAGTTTTTGGTAGAAACGAAAACACCATATAAAAATTGTACAAAATTTGAAATAAACTACTGCAACTGAGCTACTTATGTTTCTAAGGGAACTCTTTGGAGGCATTTCAATTTTTTGGTCAAAGTCACTTCGTTTTTTTGTATAACTGAAAACCGTGGAAAGAGAGTTCAATGTACTAGAGATGTCAGTTTTCAAAAAAACATCGATGCGTCCATGCATCGACTATTTATACATCGAATGGAAAATTTTCAATGCCTCGATGTTTTTCCGACATCCCTACACTGAGCAAAAAATCAACCAAAAATAGGTTAATTTTACCAAATTCAAACTTGAAACGGATTTGGTAATATAATCCACAATTTTGTTTACATTAACCAAACATTTGGTTGGCGATATTTCGTTTCAATACGTTTATGTTCTGAATTTCACAAATGGTTTTCGAGATACAAAACAAAAATTAGTTTTATCATTTTAACATGTTGCCTTTCACGTTATTTGATCACGCATCTTCTGAATGTTATGAAATAAGAAGAGCATCTCTGCACACTCAGCTACAGCCGATTTATAAATGTGTCTTCAAACATTCAACTTAAATCAACTTTCTTCGTCGTTTGATTTGATTCTGCACTTCTCAGAGGCTTTAAGAAAAACCCAAAACAGAAAAAAAAATATTTTGTATCGCGCTGACGGCATTCGTACTGCTAAATAACAGCAAGCATCACTGCACGGACAGCCACTGTCATACCCTGCAGGGAAACCGCGGGCTAGTGAATCAAATTTCTAGTTCCGTACCGCCAAAAAGGAACTAGTCCGATGGGAACTAGATCCCCACCAGTTCTAAATCGGCAAAAAGTGGTACTTTTAAGAAACTAATTTTTTTCAGTTTTTTTCACTAGAAATCTATATCTAAAGTGACGACTTTAGAAATGGTTCGGAACTATAGAAAAAGGGATGCAGAACGAACTAGATCATATTTGTCGGGATGCAGCGGGGGGCTTGTTTACTTTACATACATATGTGTTCGGCGGCTTTTTCATTCAAATACGCTTCTATTCTGCGCTTTGCAGATGCTTTTTCATAGCTTGGTAATACAAAACTAAAATTTGTGTTAACATTTCAACATCTTGGGACCGTCTGGAATCTAGGAAATAACAGCGAGCACCTCTGCAAACTCAGCTACAGCTAAAGGTATGTAAACGTACATTTCTTACAATCACTCAAACAAATTTAATTTCAAATTGATTTCTTCCAAATTCACATTTATTCCAAAATAACTTAAAATCGCACACACGGAAGAACAAAAAAGATTGGTACTTTTTACTTTCATCTGTCGATTTTAGAACTGGTTCGGAACTATAGAATTTAGGACTAGTTCGGAACTATCGAAAAAGGGATCCAGCGGGGGGAAATTGACACTTCCAAGGACATCGCCATGTTAAATTCGCCAGTTGCTTGCATGAAAAAGTGTTTATCGTGAACCGGTACTGGGTCTAAATGTAGTAGAAGCGCACCAGTTCAGAACTAGAGATTTTCCGCACAGGGTATACACGAATTTGTTCTCAAATGTTCAACTTCAATCACATTTCTTACAATCGGCTTATTAACCATGACAAAAACAAACCATAACTTAGTTATAAAACCATGGTGCTTTTGGCTCAGTGTACCTCGAACCTGACGTGATCGTCGAATTACATAGGAATATAGAGGTTTGTTTCAATATGCAGCAACTGTGTTTTTTTTTGTAAATCTGCGTTATTGGATGGGAGTATTATCTTGCACTCATTTTAGTGCGAAAATTGTGGAATTTTGCGGAGACATACGAACTGCTATTTGGGTGGAAAAAAAATCGAAATTTGACAAAAGTACCTTTTTAGGAAAAAGTACAGAATGTGACGGATGTGCTGATCATACATGTATTTATTAGCAGCAGCTCGACGAGTTTTCGCTTATTTGCAGTTAGGCCACAGAAGAAAAAAATTTAAGTTGGGTCGATGAGAACATCGCTGCTGAATACTATTAGTCGGAGTGTTTCAAAAACCGTACAAACTTTCGCATAATTATTAAAGATGTTTTATGTATGCCTGGAATTAACGCACCCGTAGAAAAAGTATTTTTCCTAATAATACTATATTTGGGCACGTGGAAAAATATAGTTAAACGTCAGAGTTTTAAAAGCTGTTTTGATTACCAAGTCTAACATCAACAAACAATTAAATCAGCTACATTTATAGTTGAAAACTAGACCCGTTATTTAAAAAATGATTTGCTCCGTCGACTAATATAAACCGTGTTTGAATACAAAAGTAATAAAATACCAATACCTACGTTTTTTTTTACAAAATTCCGGAACGCGTACCGCTCTGAAAAAAAAATAATAATCGTCACTTTATACATGCTCCACTGATTCTAGATAGGAAGTACACAAGAAATTAGTACTTAAATTTTTGTTGGTCAACGCGATCTCCAAAACATACGTCGGGTACATAAATATACAATAAAGTTCGATTTCACTGAAAATAAAGCGCTTTACTTGCTCTCGTTTTTCCATTTTTATTTTTCTTTATTTTGCACATTTTTACGAATCTTATGGCGTTTTCTTTTCTCGAAAAAAATGCCACCTTCTTATATGGCAACATTATCAGAGTGCAACATTTTAAAGAAAGAGCACGTAATTGCATGTGAAGATGCTGATAAAAGAACACAAAAACTTGTCAGCCCTGGCGCAGGGCAGAATAAAGACAATATTATTTCGAGAAAAGAAATCGCTATTAGTAAACACAAAGCAAAATGGATTTTCATAAAATAACTACCGAAATGACTGGCAAGAAAATAAAAAACGACAACCACACAAGACTACATTACTGATTGTTGACAATAGACCATTATATGCGTAACAGAGTATTATCAGCTCAATAAATAGCGTTAACATCGCCAATTCCGGTACGGAAAAGATGTATGCTCCTTCACAATTAGAGGCGTAACTACTGACTATTTCAAGGCTCGAGCTTTGCTTGCAAACGACATACCATGAGATTTTAGTTTACTGTGAACCGCGGTGGGTAACAAATGACTTTAAGAAGATTACAAGTGCGCATTAAATAAATAGCTTTTATCGCGTACGTACACTGCTATGTTTATATATGTACATATTTTTAAGAGCCATATTAGAAATTGTTAAATACGTTAAAACAAAAATTGTGAATTTCGCTTAAAATATGTGCGCAAAAGTAGACGTAATTTGCATTTCATTTTCGTTGTTTTGTTATTTGATAAACACAAACGCAGTAAATGTGATTAATTACCAGTCTCAACAGTCAGTCAACCATGTCAAACGACAAGCGAGCGTTTTACAATCACAACAACAACAACAGTTGCAAAGGTGGTGATAGCGATTATCAATTGTAGCAAAGTTTAATGTTGTTTCTTATAATTTGCATACATATTATAATGACTGCTTTATCTGCAATAGGTACGATCAACCTTCACATCGAACACTAATACCGTCTAAAGAATCTATTTTTCGCCCTATGGTAAGATTTCTGAATGCAACGCCAACACAACAACAATCACAAGCGATTGGAGTTAGTTTACCTTTGAATGGTTTAGTTCGCCTGGACAATCAACGAAGTAAAACATTTATTACACAACAACATATCGGTCAGATTCAACAACAATATGCAGCACCGCCAGCTGTAGTAAATCAAAATCTACAGCGCAGTCCATTTCGGCCTCAGCGGTATGACCCACAATTTTTTTCACAACTTAGCCAACAGCAAAACTTTAATCAACAACGTCAACAATTAAGACCAGTGCCATCATTACCACCATTACCAAATCCTCCAAAATTTTCTCAGTATAGTAAATACTCGCAGCAGCAGGTTTTCACTTTTCCTCATTATGTGCGGCTAAACCAAATATCGCAGCAACAGAATCTATATCAGACTCAGCAACCACAACAGTCGGTGCAATCGCAGTTCCAAAATTTAAACTTTCGTCGACCACAAATAACCACAGCGACGCAGCATCAACAAATCGAACAATACGATCAGCCAGTACCTTCACATATCCACTCGGGTGTGAGCCTTGGTCGGTTCAATAGCACAAATTCTGTGATCAGTCCGTTGCTCCCATCGTACGCGGAGTAAGTTTCTCGTACTCGAAACGTTATGTACATACTAGGAATGTTAATCCCGGGATCCCGGGATCCCGGACTTTTTAAGGTCTCAAAAATCCCCGGATTGCAATAATACAAGTATTGACAAGTATTGGCTATATTTCTTTTTTATTTAACAATTAATATCTTCTTATAAATGTGTAGCTCATTATACATATAACACCGCACAATAATAAATTTTAAAAACAAATACCAATATATTCGTGAAATCATGTGCCAAATATAGTAAAATTGCGTTTTTAGTTTTTAACTCTGACGTCAGTAATTCAATAATGATTTAAAAAATTCAGAGAAATATGCTTAGAGAAGAAGTATGGGTATAAAATTAATGATGAAATCCTGTAGAATTTAAACATATTCAAGTTCCTGGTGCAGAAGGGCTGGTAAATATTGAAAATGTCATTTTAAAATTGTATCCTTGATATTTCGCAATATTTGTTTTTGAAAAAATTATATGTTAAGGTCTTATATAAACTCGATAAAATGCTCGAATTCCGTTCTTCCAACTTTGTCAGCATAAAAATTACCTATTCGTCCTTGTGAATCCAAAAAATTTTAATTTTTTAAATTCTAAAGGAATTTCCTATTGCATTGGTTACCCATATTTTTATTCTACATTGCATTGAATTTTTCGAATAATTTTTAATTAAATTAATCATATCTTTGAAATTACGAAGCCCTTCAAAATAAATCCTGCGGTCAGAAGGCAAAAATAAAAATGCCACATTAAATAAAAAATAGGTTTCAAACCCATTTAATTATTATTTATTTCATGGTAGGAGAGCTTCTCAAGCAATATAGAAGCAATTTTTCGATTCAAATTGTTGAAAATTAATGAATATATAAATCCCGGGACTAATCCCGGGATCCCGGGATTGTGACAGCGCCATCCCGAAAATTCCGGGATCGGAACAAGCCGAAAAATTAACATCCCTAGTACATACATACATACGTGTATATGAAATGTGTTTGCACCAAGGCATATTAATGTATGTATTCCACTTTTTGGTATCATTCCGTTTTTCTTTTTTGTAGGGAAGACGATGCATTGACGCCATTCAATTTTACTCAGCCCTGTCAAATTTGCTGCATTGAGGGTCAAAAGCCATGCCAGCGATGCTGCGATTCGCGACCACTTTTAAGTGCAGGTGTTCTGAAGTCATCAACGGGTTAAATATAAAAGTGAAAACGGAATTTGTACATTGCGCCTTGTTTTTTAACTTCAACATAAAAGGCAAGACTGCTCCTAGATAGCTGCGCGTCTGGTCATAAAAACGTGTGCTTCTAAAAAGTTTTAAATCTAAATAAAATAAATGCCTCAGACGCTCGAAAGCTGCGCTAATTCATGCAACTTTACTTTATGGTGACCATAAATATGAATTGAAAATGCAGGAAATTTTTTCAAAAATATACCTATTTACTGAGATGTATTGACGTATAATAAAAACTAGAGTGCCAGTTACTGTCGAAATTCGACAGTTTTTCTAGATTTAGAAGCCTTGGAGAGGTTTTCTAACTTAACACGTAGCAAAACTTAGACGGTACAAATTAACTAACCGGAAAATCTTCTGCTAAAATGTAACTAAATTTTATTTTGTCTGAGAAGGTCTTTGGAGGACTTCGGCAGGACTTGGAATTGACCCGATACATTCAAGTTTATCGATAAATTTCAATGATATGATACATATCGATAGTTCGATGAATTTCAAGAAAACTAAAATTCGATAACTCAACAAAATTCGTTAACTCGACCAATTTCGATAACTGTGAAATTCGATGGCTCGATAAATTTCAATAACTCAAAAATGTAAAAACTTTGGATACGTTTATAAATTTTTACTTTTGACATCTCCACATTTTTCGAAAACTATCTAAACATTTTCATAACTCGTTACACTCTGTTAAGACGATTAAATTCGATAAGCAGTGATAAATCGATAAGCTTATATAACCTTGAAATTTCGATAAATCGATATATTTTGAAAATTCCTTAAACTTCGCTTCGTTGAACCAACCGATTTCAATAGATCAATAATTATCGATAACTCTGTAAGTTGAAAGAACTCCATGCATTAAGACACCTCGATACATTTCGTTAAGTCTATAAATAATGATAATTCAATAAATATCGATAACTTGATACAGTTCTTTAACTTGACAAATTTCGTTAATCCCACACGTTTTTATAGCTCGATAACTATCCGTAAATTTGGACAACTAAGTTTCTGTGTCTATAAATTTCGACAACAGTAAACATTGATCAGTTTGAATAATTCGATACGTTGCGATAACTAAATAAGCATGGATAAATTTCGATACTAATAAAGTCCGATGATTCGATCAATTTCAGTAACCTTTATGGCTGATTTTATTTCGATTCCTACCGGAAAATTTCAACTCTGTTAACCTAATTCTTATGTATTTCTCATTGTATCCATTTTCGCCTTTATCTCAATTTTCGTCTTTATCTTCACTTTTGCCTTTTTTTTGTCTTCATCTTCATATTTATCATTATTTCAAAGTTTAATTTCAAATACGAAGTAAAACCAAATGCGAAACAGCTTAAACTGAACAGGTTGCAAAAACAACCATACACAAATATGGAAATTTTTAAACGACGATTTTCAACCAATTTACTATATCGATGGCTGAGTGGAAGATCGACCTATCTCGGCAGCCAGTTCGAAAACGCTCTATCTCAAAAAACTTTTCAAGAACGCCCTATTTCAGAATTTAATTGAAAAACACCCTATCTCAAAATTCGATTCAAAAACGCCCTATCACACTTCAAAATGTATTGAAAATATGCTGATATAGGGCGTTTTTGAATCGGCAGCTGAGATAGGGCGATTTTGAAACAAATTCTGAAATAGGGCGTTCTTGAAAAGTTTTTTGAGATAGAGCGTTTTCAAACTGGCTGCCGAGATAGGTCGATCTTCCACTCAGCCATCGATAT
>NW_016160206.1:16804-47201 GCF_001687245.7 Rhagoletis zephyria | reverse complement strand
CGATAACTTAATAAGCATGGATAAATTTCGATAATTATAAACTTCGATGATTCGATAAATTTCAGTAACCTTTATGGCTGATTTTATTTCGATTCCTATCGGAAAATTTCAACTCTGTTAACCTAATTCTTATGTATTTCTCATTGTCTCCATTTTCGCCTTTATCTCCATTTTCGCCTTTATCTTCACTTTTGCCTTTTTTTTGCCTTCATCGTTATCACTTGTTTCTTCATATTCATATTTATCTTTATTTCAAAGTTTAATTTCAAATACGAAGTAAAAAAAATGCGAAACAGCTGAAATTGAACAGGTTTGCAAACACAACCATACACAAATATGGAAAACATTTTTAAACGACGATTTTCAACCAATTTCGAGACTATAAAAACTCTCCTCATCTACAGAAAATTACCTTTCCAACGGTGTTTTTTGGTTTTGAAATCGGTAACTTTACCTTGGTCTTCATCTTTGTTTTTATCTTTCACATCTTTGCTTTTATCCTTTTCTTTTTCTATTCACGTAGATGAGATGAGGTGCGATGACGTGATAAGATGTGACGTGATTTTATGTGCTGTGATAGGATGTCATGTCATGTGTTGTCATATCCTCTCATGTCATGTCATATGATCATATGGTCATATGGTCATCATATGATCATGTGGTATGATGATGCCCTATCCTGTGATGCCACGTCTTGTAATGCCATGTCATGTCGTCCGATGTCATATCATGTGATGTCAAGTCATGTGATGTCATGCCATATAATGTGATGTCATATCATATAATGGCATGTCACGTGATATCTTGTGATGTGATATCATATTATGTGATGTAATATCATGTGATGTCTCTTCATATGTGATGTGATATCATGTAACGTGATCACATTCCATGTTCCGATTAGCTGATAACTGTGTCGATAAAAATACCAATAACAATATCCATAAACATATAACATATACAAACATATATAAATCATCGATAAATATAACAATCATCAGTATCGATTATTGTACATATCGTTAACAATATAAACGACTAAATCGATAACAAAATCAATTATTTAATCAATTATTATACCCATAACAATATCCATTATTGTCTCGATAACAATATCGATTGGTTAATCAATAACAGTATCGATAACTATATCGATTATTGTATCGATAGCAATATCGATTATTATATCGATAAAAATATCGAGTTTAATATCGATAACAATATCGATCTTCATCCTCATCCTTTACTTCATATTTATCTTTATTTTTGCATATTCCTCTTCACCTTTACCTCAAAGTGTTTAAATTTACTTTGATCCTCGTTTTTGCCTGTCCCTCTAGGCATCTTTGTTTTTGTTCTCAAACCACTAAACCGCTGAGAACCATTTCCATGTGCATTATTCCCCTTGAATTTGACAATTTACTCCCAACCAACCAACTGCCGCTAAAGAAGTTTCACTTCATAAATGCAGAAATGTTCTTACCCTTTAAGTTACCCTAATTCTTATGTATCTGTCATTGTCTCCATTTTCGTCTTTATCTTCACTTTTGCCTTCTTTTTTTTTTGATTTCATCGTTATCATTTATTTCTTCATCTTCATATTTATCTTTATTTCAAAGCTTAATTTTAAATGTGTAGTGAAACAACAGGCAAAACATGTCAAATTGAACATGTTGCAGCAACATCTATACACAATTCGAAAATGTTTAAACGACGGTTTTGGCCGTAATTTTCAACCAATTGTGAAACCATAAAAACTCTGCTCATCTATGGAAAATGCCTTTCCAACGGTGTTATTGGTTTTGAAATCGCTTCGGTAGAATCGCCAAACGAACGGAGACAAAATTTATGTTAGCGTATTAATATATAGATAACAAAAACGTATATAGGCGGGTCTTAGAAATAGTCAACCAAAATCTGAAAAAAGACATGCAATTCAAATTCTCGCGTTTTTGTGTCGAAAATGGCATACTACAACATATTGTTATTTCATACTTCTTTTCACACTTATTTGAGGAATCTGATTTGCCCCTCTTACTACTTGAAACAAGCTCCAAATAGCCTTGGTTTTAAGCACTATATCTTTTACTAAAATACAACAATATCGCTTTAAAAAAATCAATTTTTCAACGGCAAGAAGAGTAACGTCCCGCACGCACATATATACACTTAGGACTTTTTTTATGTGGTATATGCGTTCCTCAGATCGCCGCAAAAAAAATCCGCATAAAAAAGTTCTTTATTTTCATACAAAAACAGGGGATGATTTCCAGCATTTTCAAAAACCTCATAAATTCAGATACTCTATGTAAAAAATTCGAAAAAAACCGCATAAAGAATCCAGTGAAGCAATATTAAGCAAAACAAAAGAATTTATTTCTTCACTTCAACACTTATTCCATGTAAAACTGAACATTAATGAGTTAAATAAAATTGTATCTGTATTTTAACCAAAACCAAAAAAAATACGACAATAAATACATGAATTATGTAATAATATATAAAGGCAAATTAATTATGCTTCTGGCATTGTCTCTTACACACTGAAAAAGTAATAATAACTCTCAAAAAAGCAAAATCGCTACAGCGGAAAAATGGTTTGAAAACCCGCATAAATTCAAATTCCGCATTAAAAAAAACCACATAAAACGAGACCTAAGTGTAATTGTTTTAAAGTTAATCCCACCTCTAGTTTTGTTTTATAATACATATTGTTAACGTCATTATTTTTTCTTCAAAATATTATTTTGGATTTTGTTCTCCATATATTACAACTAGATCGCCCTCACCCGCTTCGCTGAGCGTATGAAATTTCTACGTGTTACATTGAGTAAAATTGATTTCAAGAAAACTCAATTCAAAAACAGGAGGTTTAAAATTTGTTTAACCATCTTCAAATTATTTTCAAACTAAAGCTTTTTTAAACTTCTCACTTGTCATACTTTTTCAATTAACTTATCCCCTGAACTCAATTTGAGATTTTAAACATATGGAAACCTCTTACATGTATATTTGAAATGAAGCCCATTAAATATCATTTCGATTGATATCTATATTTTAATAATTCATTTAAATTATTAAATAGTTTGAATTTAACCTTTTAAACAGATGGCAACCTTCTTAAACCTCTTTCGTCTGACACTCATACACAAAATCATTTCGACTCATACTAATCTTCCAAAATCTATAATCTATAATATTATATCATATTTTAAAAGGCGTTTTTTATGTGTTCGCAAAGCTCGAGAACAGCCGAACCGATTATTTTGAAATTTCGGACACCTGCTTCAGACGTCCCAAGGATGGTTATAGGCTGAACAAATTTCGCGATTTAAAGGGGGCGTGGCACCTCCTATACAAATGGGTTTTTTCTTACTGTATATCTCTGGAAGTGTTCATGGTAGAATACCAGAACTTGGTACGGCAATATATCAAATCAATCTTATAGTCATGGAGAAAAATGGCGAGTGAAATCCTCCTAAATGCCCGGGCCGATTTTCACAATAGTTTCACAATTTCACTCACAAGTTGGCGCTGGAGTTAAGTTATTACTAAACATCTAGTTTATGATCCACTTTAGCTAACATTCAAAATATATATTGGCAATGCTATTGCCACAAAAGGCTGCCAGGTGGCACTGGAGTCATTACGAATAATCGTGAAGTTAGAAAAGGTGCCGTGGATGTCAGATTAAATCGACCTGTTGCACCAATGAGTATATCGCACGCTTGTGTGTTACAGTTGGCCGGCCCAATAGATGTGATTTGCCAGTATTATTATGCGTTAAAGCTTCATTCCGAGACACCAGGGCTGAGTTGTGCCGGGGTAAATCTCAGATCACTACCGATAAATCAACCGCCAGAACCATTGCGTGCCTTTTACTGTAAAAAATAATTTTTAAATTTAATTTTTAAAAAGGTGGCAACTCTTGCGCAAGACTTAAACTTTTAAACTAAAGGTTTCTTAACAATATTTCGTTAGACAACCATATTTTAATTTTTGAGATAGGGTGCATATAATTAATTTAGACCTGACTTTTCAAACAGGTGGCAACCCTTTTCAAAATATTTCCGAACTTCAGCTTTTTTAAGCCCCCTGACATCCATTTTTTTTAAATAATTTTCAAACAAATAACTCCCTAAATTACAGTTGAATTTAATTTTTGTAAAAGGTGGCAGCTCTCGTCCATGAGTAGATAATGATTTTATATATCTCCATACCAAGTTCCAGTAATATATCAAAACTATTTCCTGAGAAATGCTGTAGGAAATATTCCGTTTGTATGGGAGGTGCCACGCCCCCTTGTTTAATCGAGATTAAATTTATATATATATTTTAAGTTGAGCTAAATGACAGCAGTGTACAAAATTTCATTATGATTGGTTGAGTAATTAAAGCGTGAAAGCGTAGCAAACAAACAAACTCACTTTCGGATTTATAATATTAAATAAGGAGTAAGGACATGCGCAAATCGGTTGACTTTGATGGCCATATCAAATCGCTTCCTTTTTCAGTAACGTCCGAACAAAAACTTCGAAGGAAAATAGACAGCCATTAATTCAAATACAATTTTGTTCTCATAAGCACTGCTGTATACCTTCCCGTATACCACAAAATATTTTGACTTAGAAAATTTTTCTCGACAAAAAAGTCAAAAGAAGCGTCGGAACGTAATGTCCGCAACGCTAGGATTTGCCCATATGGATAAGTTTCTAAATTCCATATTAAATCACATTTTCTTAATTGGTATTAATCTTTTTTTAAATGAATATAAAATTACAATAAAACGTATTATAATTACATTAGCTTACATTAGGCAAACTTTGGGTCATTCTATATGAAAGCAATACCCTTTTTTCAAAGAAACGTTTTCGATATTTTCTTTTGCCTTACATAACATCTACATTTATCATCCGATTTTCATAATCAAAATTTACTGTAATGACATTTCATCTATACATAAAATTTTTAAAATAATGAAAAGAATAATCAAGTAAAACTGTGTAATTGGTTGAAAATCTTACTTTTTTCGATTTTGATCATTTGGAGCACTTACATATAATTTTCATTGAAATCGCCACGTATAGATATTTTTGTAAGAGGCACATCAATACCTTTCGAACTTACGTTGATTGGGAGATTTTTTTATGAGATATTAAAGATAAGTTCAGATATGTATCAAATAACATCCATCCATTGGTTGCGGTCGCACAAAATTTAGAACGCACTGAACTGTTGAAGTTTTAAAGTCAGCCTCACTCACCTTCCTGTAGTTATCAATCAGTTATCGACACTATTTATATTTTGATAGTACATTTTCAGGTTTTGTGTGTTTGAAAAACTACGCAGAAAAGACCTTTGAATAACAGTACGGTCCTGCAAAAAACAGGACGGATGGTCACCATACCTATACATAAGTCAATGGGAAGTTTAAACTTCTAACTATTAGTATGATTTAATAGCATTTACAGAGCAATTCTGCTAAGATATTTGAATGTCTTTTTTTTGTAGGACAATTGAAAGACAATGGGCAAGATTGTTTGAAAGGCGTTATTTATTCCGACACTAAATTCAAATAAAAGCTCCCTCGCCAACTTTCGTGGTGAATACCTCTTTTGCTCGCGTTACTTAAACAGTCGCAATACCCGAGTGATCAAAGCACTGGCATGCCATTCGAGGTCGAGTATTCGGGCAGCAGATTTTGATAAAATTTTCATTTTTTTGCTTTTTCAATTTAATTTTTAGATTTTTTATTTTAAACAGAAAGACATATGTACGTATATGTACACATTTTTTAATTTCATTTAATTTTTAGAAGAAAAATTTTTTTTTAAGTGTTTTTCTTTTTTTAATGTGATATTCTGTTAATTTTTAGATGACACTATTTTAAAAAGAAAAATACTTTTTTTAATTTTACCTAAAGGTGCCAAGTCCATTTTTCGAAACTGTTCAGGAGAGAGGAAAAATCGATGCAGTTTCGCATTATCTGTCATGCTGCATCAAAAACTCAATTTTGAAAATAAGTGGACTTGGCACCTTTCCACCTTCAGGTGGATATGTAATTTTCAGGAACTAATTTTTTGTTTTTAAGCTATTATTTTTTCTTATTTTTTAAATCTGATTTCCCTTTACTTAAAGCCGATTTCACTAGCAATTTAAATGGAAAATGATTTTTATTTTCCGTCAATTTCCATATAAAATTCAAATAATTAAAATAATTTCTCACTAACATTGCTTTCGGGAAATTGGCTGTTAGAGTGTACTGTTTCAAAAAGAAAAGTTTTTTCTTAATTCAATTCTTTTTTAGATATGTAGATACCCACTTCTTTTATAGTACATTCTTCTTCTTCTTCTTTGGCGCTGTAACCGCCTAAGCGATTTTGGCCGAGTTCAGCAAAGCACTCCAGTCCTTTCTCCTCTGTGCCAACTGACGCCAATAGGAAACGCCAAGTCCTTCTCCACCTGATCTTTCCATCGCAGTGGGGGCCTCCCTCTTCCTCTGCTACCACCAGCGGGTTCCGAGTTGAATACTTTCAGAGCTGGAGCGTCGGTGTCCATTCGAACGACATGACCAAGCCAGCGGAGCCGCTGTATTTTAATTCGCTGCACTATGTCCATATCGTTGTAAAGCTCATACAGCTCATCATTCCATCGTCTGCGGTACTCGCCGTCGCCAATGCGTAAAGGCCCGTAAATCTTCCGCAAAATCTTTCCCTCAAACACTCCAAGAGCCGCCTAATCGGATGTTGTCATTGTCCATGCTTCTGCGCCATATACCAGCACGGGCATGATGAGTGACTTATAGAGCGTGGTTTTCGTACGTCGAGAGAGGACTTTACTCCTGAATTGGCTACTCAGTCCAAAGTAGCACTTGTTGGCAAGAGTGATTTGTACATTAGACCCCTTAAAAAAAAAATCCTGAAATGCGACCGGAATACGACAAAAATTTGAGAATTTGGTATAGTAATTATCCTCCTTGAATCGCCCCTCTCTAGGACAATTGTAAGAGATCCCGCTTCGAGCCTTTAATTTTCCCACAGGAATTAAACGTAAAAAAATGAGTTCTTTTCTTTGGAGGTCAATATAATTTTCTAGGATTAATTAAAACGCTCTAAACTGTAAGAATCAGAGATCATAACGATTATAAGAAATAAAATTAAATATAGCTTTATAATTATTACTGTAATAATGGATTACGATTATTGGACGATTATTGTAAAGTGTAAATTATTTTCGTCATCTCTTAATAATTATATGGGACTTTTATTTTTTTTTTCGTCTCGCGAGACTTTTATTTCAAGACGGAAGTTATTTACGTCTTCTAATAATAATTTTATGGGATTTTTATATTTTGTCGCCTCTCGGGAAGTTTATTTCAAGACGAAAAGGCTTTATTTACGTCTTCTCATAACAATTATATGGGATTTTTAATTTTTTTCCTCTCTCGAGACGTTTATTTCAATACGAATATGATTTACGTCTTCTCATAATAATTATATGGGATTTTTATTTTTTGTCGTCCCTCGGGACGTTTTTGTTTCAAGAGGGAAATGATTTACGTCTTCCCCTAACAATTATATGGAACTTTTATTGAATGAAACTCCTTAATTGATTCCGAGATTTAAGTATTTAACGCCATAATTGTTAATGTCATGTTCATCAAATCTGTATAGTTCGTTTTCCAAAATGTGGTATCAAATTAAAGGGCTTTACTTTTACGTTGTTTTAGTTTACCGAAAAGGGTTGCCAGATGTTAGCAACTCAAATTGCAATAATCGAACTCGGAGATGTTTGCGTTTAATTTCGTGAAATCGTCGGTACATGTACCGATTCTATTAAGAGAAAACGTGGAACGTAAATCATTGTCATTTTGAAATAGACCAAATAAATAAAAGTAACATATAAATATTATGAAAGGACGTAAATGATTTCCGTCTTAAAATAAACGTCCCACTAGAAAAAAAAATAAAAGTCCCACATAATTATTATGACAAGACGTAAATCATTTCCGTCTTGAAATAAACGTCCTCGAGATGGAACAAAATAATAGTCCCCACTCAAAAATAATGTTCCAATCACCACTTTGATATATGTGCTCAGGTCGGCTATTTCGAAGAAGCGGTCAGCAGCATGTGCCTTTGTATTGCCAAAATCCAACATAACACGCAATTAATTGCTTTTATTAAAGCATAAACAGACGGCAGCGTTGATCCGGATGAACTCGGGAATTAACTGCAGTTGATTCGAACTGCCGTCTGTTTAAACTTTTGCAAATGTCGGTTATGGGGTCGCGTGATGACTGACGGTTCTGGTGCTGAGATCGCAGGTTCGAATCCGCTTGAACGTTGTTAAGCTTTTTAAAATTAATTCAATGTAAGTGTAGTTATTTCAATATAAATATAAATAATACATTTGAAAATCTAATTTTATTGCAGAAAAAACATGCATATGGGAAGAAATACTTGTGTCATAAACAAGAAACTAATAAAAAGCTTCTTTGATTATGAAATTTAAGACTTACAGCTCTAAATTAAAAAAAGTAAATAAAAAATAATAAATAAAAAAATTTCCTCGGATTGAACCTTAGTAATACCACGCCACTGCTCTGCTCGGGCATTGACACTGTTGCAGCGCCGGGAGCAAAATGGCATCCTTATGCTTTTCGCGGGGTATGAATTGGCACACGATTTCATCAACTGGTAATGATGCTCTAGTATTTCTACTGGTAGATGCTGATGCATGGCCTGACAATTGAAGTCTCTTAGCACATCACCATGTTAGAAATATCAATCGCATACATTGAAAAAAGATGGAACGTGAACTAGGTGGGCTGAAAAGTAAACTGGTAGTATTCTAGTTCACAACTAGTAGTTTTCCTGCTGCAGGGATGCTATACTCTGAGGTGTATTTTGTAGCTAAATATTATAAAGTCTACTGGCCTTATTCATAAAAAATAAAGTAGGTTTAAAGAGCTTTATAAATTGACGTTTTCATACATTTTTCAATTTATAAACCTTTTATAAAGTTACTTTATTTTTTATGAATAAGGCTATATGTATTTAACTAAACAACGCTAAACAACAGCAGCGATGCCAAGAAGGATATCATACCCTAAATCAAAAATAGTCACAACTCAAAAAATCCCAAATGTTCTGAAGAGGCAAAAGACTGTTGCTTTTCAATGTACAACAGGCCCTTAGCTCTTTGTCTACCGGCCGGGTTCAATGGACCCGAATGAGATTTTATTGTGTTCCTCTACCAATGTCTGATGCATTTGAGCTCCGTAAATCCTTTAATTTGCCTATTTCAAGCAGTCTATACTTTTTTGATTACTACCAGCTCGGGTCTGTTGAATCCACGTTATTCCTTACAGAGAGGTCCAATTACCCGAATGGTAGGCAATGCTAGTTTTTCCGCGGTAGATTAAGGGTTATTGGTATTTTTCTAGGTAAAGAATATTTTGGCGGCAGTTAGAAGTACGGAATGTGAATTGTTTTATGGGAAAAAAATAATTTTCAAAACTTTAGAGTTGTGACTGTTTTTGATTTAGGATGCGATATGTACGTACATACGTATGTAGGTACATACGTAACTAAAGAGTTGGAAAAATGGCGAAAATTATTTGTACATATGTATATGGTTGTATAGCAACAAAACACGCTTAGAATGACGTTGAAAGCCAACAACAATCACAACAAAATACTCAAAACAACAACTAAAGACAATTGCAAAAGGGCTGTATGTGAAGTATATGTATGAAGAAAACATTAAGGTGGGGATAATGGAAAACAGTGGCCGAAGTGAAATGTTTTTGCGAACAAAGGGGTGTTGAAGTGACATAACTATGTTGCTTGTGTACTATGCAATATAAAAAACAGGTACAACAACACGCCTATGTTTATGTGTGTGCATACATATGTTCACTCTCATATTCATAACAAACATTTACGAGTGACTACATAGTATGTATATAGTACATATTTACGTATGTAAGTTCGTACATACATATGTATTAATTTTAAATACATATGCACACATACCCAGTGAGGAATCCCAGTCGAGCCAAACCAGCGAATTTAACATTTCGGGGTGTCGATTGCCCCCGGCCGAATTCCTTTTCGATAGTTCCGAACCAGTCCTATATTTGACAGATGGGATCTAGTTCGCTGTGCATCCCTTCTTCTTCAGTTCCAAACCAAAAAAAAAATCGACAGATGAAAAAAGTAACATTATTTTTAAAGTCGTTTTGGTTTGTTTAGCTTGCCGCGATGGAAAAGTTGTATCCTGGGGAAGTAGGGCTTTTAAATAAAAGGCACTAATTTTAACAAAAAATTCAAATAGCTCAACTTTTTCACTTCGATAAAACGCTTTAATTTTATGTTAACAAAATGGAATGGTCGCAAATAATGTGCCGATTTGCTTTACAAATCCACCTGTCTTTCTTTTTGGTGGCAATAAAGTTGACACATTTTCGAGGAGTTGCCACAGTCATAAGCAAGATCAGTAGCGATTTTACATAAATTATTTTCAAAGAAATGTGTTTTCAAATTGGAATTAAATTTTTTTGAATGATTGTTTCAAATGTAATTCAAACTGAGCATTTAAAACACGTTTACATACCTTTGGCTGTAGCTGAGATTTCAGAAATGCTTGCTGTTATTGGTTAGATTCCAGAAGGTCGCAGCGTCGAATGCCGTCAGACGCAAGGTGGTAAACTATTAAAACACTTATTTTTTTGTGTTTCCAAACCATGCAAATGAATTTGTGAAGTGCAGAACGAAAGCGTATTCGAACGAAACAACCGCCAAACGAATATCTATTTAAAGTATACATACATAGCATGGCTTGGTGCCACGTAGCATTATTTTTCTATAGTTCCGAACCAGTTTAATGGGTCGATTATCGATAGCAACCGAACATCAGCTGCTTTGCTAGTTGCTGAAACGATCTTACAGATGGCAACTGGCAACTGCAGCTGCTACAAAGTGTGTACACAGGCAACTACATTTTTGTGGTTGCTGGGAAGGTTTTTGAAGCATATTTATGAGCTTGCTTTTTAATAATTTGAACGATGTTAATATTTTGCAATGCAGTTAGCTTTTACAGAATATGGTGAAAATAACCAAACAATAACTTCAAATTTTAGTTTCCGTGGAGTACGCGGTTTTAACGAAACAACACTGATTGCAAATATTTTCCTTTATCAACTGAAGAATCTCTTTTATAACTATTGACACACCAAGTTCCCAAATTTAAGTCATTGCTGTGGCACTTCCTTCTGCGAAAAATCGAAAAGGTGCGCAAGCTTTTATAAGAAGTATTGAAGTTATTATACTACAGCTTCTTTTGGAAGTCTGGAATATGTTTTGAAAGTGAATACAAAACGATAATAAAATGAAAACCTTGAAAGCATTAACTTTTGCTTATCCTTTGAATGTCGCCTAACTAAGGCCGCGTTCGTGCACTTCCCTACCTCTTAAACAAATAACTGTGCTTTATTACGGACTTTTCTTTAAAACTCATTTTAATAATTTAATTTTACTCGCAAATCTTGTTTACAGCTACTTGCTGGTTGCCAAACTGTAAAATTTCGATTATCGATAACTCTACAGCAACTGACGATAGTTGCCATGCGTAATGCAAATTTTCTTACCAGTTGCGTTGCCAGCTAGCAACCGATCCGTGGTTGCGCTGCTATCCGCAACCGACCCATTAAATTCATCACCTTAGATATATATTTAGAATTTTTTGTATTCCTTTTGACTTACAACATTTTTTGCGACTATTTTGGACTTTAAAAATTTGTAGTAGTACTGAATAGAAACAGAAATAAAATATATAGTTCGATCCTTTAGAAAACGATGCATTTTGGATTGTTCTTGCGTCTTGCATCAAAATATCATTTTTAGAAAAGGAGAACTTAGCAACTTTTCACTCTTAGCTAACGCTATGTAATTTAAAAATGTGAATTAAAATAGTTTTGTAATAGTACCACATTTCGCTGCTTATGGACTGGTGGGGATTTAGTTACTATTGGACTGGTTCGTTTTTAGCGATAAAGATCTTGTACTGAACTAGAAATTTGGTTCACTAGTACGGGGTTTCCCTGCAGAGTATGTAGACTAAAAATACCTATGTGGTGAGTAAAACGGTGTGAAAATTTGTTTGTACTTGTGGCGCTGTTGCGGCTGCTTTTGAATGTTTTCTAATTTTTGTTTAGCACGAATGAAAGATGCACAAATATACATACTCACAGTCAGCTATGTTTGCGGACACCATCCACAAAAAACCCAAAGGCACTTGCCTTATATAAAACATATGTATGTAGATACATAGACAGAAGCATGAAAAGCTTTAGATGCGCGACCGCCAGTCAGACACGAACCCGAGTTTGTGGACAACTTGAACATGTGATAGAAATGCATACATCCAGCTGCATTTCAAAAGTCCAGTAGGCGTCGTAGAATGACCGATTTGGAAAACGGACGTTAAAAAAGAAAATACGCTGGAATCGTTGTTTTTCGTGACAAAAATATTTGTATTTGATTCATTAAATAAGAATACAAATTTAAATACAAAAAAGGAACTTTAATTTAGATATATAAAAAAATTTCCAAATACTGTGGTAATAACAACAAATAGTTCCATTAAATTTCAGTCCTGTGCAGTGTTGCCTAATTAATGCAATATAAATTTTTTAATACATGTTTAGTAATTATAAATATTCCCTAATCCCTCTGGACCGATTATTCTCTTATTTTTAATGGTATGTAGTTAATTGCGGCCGCGGGTACGGCTTAGTTATTTGTACAACGATCTTGGATTTTCATATTCCACCCCAATTAATTTGGAAATTTTCAGGATAAACTGGAATTTTTCAACTACCCAGGTGGACTAGGTTGCTTTCAAAATGTACTTTTAGCGTGGTTCTTTTCCATTCAGAAGTAGTTCCAAAAACATGAAGTCTCTAATTCCACAGGCGTGAAACACAGCAAGGACATTTTGTATAAGGTCCTTGTTGTTGGTTTGGAGAGCTTTGTATAGTTTTTTATTCTCGTTCGGACTTATTTGCCGAAGTCAAAGCATTCCAAAATGCCAATTTTAGCAGTGAAGATTTCACAACCTACAGTTTTTTATCCTTCCATGATGGCGAAAAAAGTGTGCGAATACTTTTCCATGCAGATATTTACTAACTTTTTATACTGTAATTTAGGGAGTTATTTGTTTGAAAATTATATTAAAAAATGGATGTAAAGAGGCTTAAAAAAGCTGTAATTCGAATATATTTTGAAAAGGGTTGTCACCTGTTTGAAAAGTCAAAGCTATACTCAAGAATTAAAATATGGTTGTCTAACGAAATATTGTTAAGAAACATTTAGTTTAAAAGTTTTGAATAATATTTAAGTCTTTCGCAAGAGTTGCCACCTTTTCAAAAATTAAACTTTACCCTAAAAGGCGCGCAATGGTTCTGGCGGTTGATTTATCGGTGGTGATGAGATTTACCCCTGCACAACTCAGCCCTGGTGTCTCGGAATGAAACTTTAACGCATAATAATACAGGCAAATCACATCTATTGGGCCAATTGTAACACACAAGCGTTCGCTATACTCATTGGTGCAACAGGTCGATTTAATCTGACATCAACGGCACCTTTTCTAACGATGACGGCGATTATTACTAGTGACTCCATTGCCACCTGGTAGCCTTTTGTGGCAATAGTATTGCCAATACGTATTTTGAATATTAGCCAAAGTGGATCATAAATAAGATTTTTAGTAATAACTTAACTCAGGCTCCATCTTGCGGGTGAAATTATGAATTGTTAAACGGTCCGGGCATTTAGGAGGATTTCATTCACCATTTTTCTCCATGACTATAAGATTGATTTGATATATTGCCGTACCAAGCTCCGGTATTCTACATGAACACTTCCAGAGATAAGAAAAAGGTAAGAAAAAATCGGTTTGTATAGGTTTCCATCTGTTTAAAATCTCAAATTGAGTTCAGGGGATAAGTTAATTGAAAAAGTATGACAAGTGAGAAGTTTAAGAAAGTTTTTGTTTGAAAATATTTTGAAGATGGTTAAACAAATTTTAAATCTCCTGTTTTTTAATTGAGTTTTCTTGAAATAAATTTTACTCAATACAACACGTAGAAATTTCATACACTCAGCGAAGCGGGTGAAGGCGATCTTGTATGTATATAAAAAAGCATATCTAAACAATCAGAGGTATGGAAGATATACCTTATATGGCACCAATCTAAGTGATTTTCACTGCTGTGTTATCGGTATGTAAACCGGTAACACAATTTAATGGGTTTAGCTTCCTACATAAAGGAGATATGTATATTGCAAAAACTGGTATCTGAACAACCAGTGGTATAAGAGACAAAGCTTATACAGCATATATTTTGACGATTTTCTCAGTAGAATTTGTATTATTATTTATAAAATAGCTTACGAAATTTATCGGTTTTAGCTATCCAAACAAAGGAGTTTTACAGTAAAACCCCATATCTGCACAATCAGTTGTATGGCGGCAATAAATAGGTTATAGTGACCCGATCTTTTCTTTAATTTTACTGTAAACTTTCTGTTGATAATGAGTGAAAATAGTGCGGAATTTCATGTTTCTAGCCGCATATATGGAGAAGTTATAACAAAGAATCTCATATCTGAACAATCAGTTGTATGGAGGACCCGATCTTCGCCATTTTCGAAATTTCATGTTCCCAACTTCANCGCATAAATGAACAGTCAGCTGTATGGGAGCTACAGGCATGATAAAAAATAGGAAGGTAGAACCGCTGAGAGGAACTCTTCAAATTCTTGACGTTTGCAAGCAATTTAATTTTAAAATTTTACACANCCCGATCTTCGCCATTTTCGAAATTTCATGTTCCCAACTTCATAGATGGAGGAGTTATAACAAAATAAATAATATAAAAAAAACTTTTTAATATACAACGCTTTTATAAATGGACTAAAAAGTAGAAAATAATATTTCTCAGTCCCATAGAATTTGTTTTGATAACTTTTGATTTTGAAATTTTAGCAAAAGTCATTATANTGAATTGAGAGAGCGGTTTTACCTTACTATGGTTTTATCATGGTTAGTTCTTCTTTTGATGTAATGTCAAAATTAAAATCATTTTATTAAAAATTTGTTTTTCTTATATTAAAAGATATGCACAAGATAAGAAAGAGCATATAAACACATTTAAATATATGATTTATATTAAAAAAATCTTTGGTAACATCACTAAATATTAAAATATGATTTTATATGTTAAAAGAAAAAAAATCGCAGGCGAACATTTGGAAGAAAATAACGCGCTACGTTTTATTCAAAATTTTCATTTTATATTAAAATATCAATACAGTTGTTTTATTTCGCTGTTGGCTGTTGTCCTTAAAGCTAACTATATAAAATTATACATCCAATGAAAGGTATTTTTATGATCTTTCTAGTAAATATATCGTTTAATATATATAGTTAATTACGTGTGCTTTTTTTTAACAAAAACATACGTATTTTATTTTCATATTTTGACAGATATTGTATTGAAAATTATGTCAAACTGCAAAGAACTTTGGTGTCGACTTAAGTTGGACTATTAATATACCCCATTAAAACCACTTAAATTAATTTTTCTGTAAACAAATCTATTTACCTAAAGAAATCAAAAATCAGCTGTTTTTGTTCACTCCGTTCAAAACCGATTTAAAGGTAGCCCCTGCGAATTATGAGCAAATTTTGAGTAATATTACGGTAAATATTAAGCGTTTTCTTAAAAAAGAGAAAAGAACACTTATAGATTTTTTTTTTTTTTTAGTATTTCCAAAATATTTTCAATGTCACCGACTCAGTCTGCAACACTTGTAGATCAGCTCCTGATCCTGAGTGTATTCCCACTCTATCCACCTACAATGGCTTTTACGTTGCTAAAATACTTGCACATCTACCGTAGCTTGATATCGTGTATGAAAGACTAATAGCTCCGCGCATACCTTTCGTGCAAATTCGTAGGTTGAGGCACGTGCACGGTCAGTATGGAACTTATGGTCAGATAATCAATGTACCGATAGGGACTAAACGATACGACTAAATACAAGTACATACTCGATACTTTTCGTTCGATGTTAAGTAATGGTATCGATATTTTTGAACCAAGTACTGAGTAGGTACAAAGAAAGCAAAAAAATACTCGTACCGAAACCCGATACCAAGGCGAATTTTTTTCGCAATAATACAAATCGCTCAGTGCTTAATACTGTTTAAACGCCAGCGACCTTCAAATATTGCAGATATTAATTTATGCCCTGAAACTAGTATGAAATTAACCTTTTAATAGATATTTCTTCTGCTCTTGTATCAGGGAGTCGATTTCCACGGCCGCAAAAACCAAGAAAATTATTTAAAATATTTTTTTTTTTAAGTTCATTGTACGTTGATCTTAAGTCAAAAGAAGAAAAGTTCCAAGATTTTTCTTTTGAAGATCGGTCTTGAGGTCAAAGTCAATTTTTGTAATAATCTTTTTTAAAACGATTTAAAATGAAATGCTTTTTCGATTCTTGCGTCAAAGGAAATGGATTCCTTGATGTACATACAGCAAAAATATGGGTTTAAAACTTTTTAAAAACTTCATTGCATACTGTTTTCAGGCCAAAAAAAGGAAAAAATTTGTAACCATCTATTTTTGAATGCCATTTTAAAGGTCAAGTTATTTATTCTAATAAACGCGACCATTTCTCCTGATTTAACCAAAAGGTTTAAAATATCATTACACTTATTTCGCTATCTCATCTCGTTTGATTTTGTTCCTTTTTCAAATATACATTTATCACTGTGGGGCACAACGTCCAGAGTAACGGTCTGATTATGGCAACCTAACGTAACTTACGGCTCTCACTTAAAAATTCTGTTAAATGGATGTTGCTTATAATTAACCAGCCGAAACTTCACGGAACTTAATGCCACGTCGAAATCTGTTTCATTTTGATTCTCTAAGTTCTATGCTCCGTTAAGGTAAGTTGAGTTGTCATAATCAAGCTTAACTCTATTATTCGTACTCACCCAAAAATATAGCTAGCTTTGAGTTTCTGTTTTTGAATTACCGTTACGTGGGTGGAGCCGGCGATTTCTGTCCGATTTCAAAAATGTTCAATATGGGGCTTGAGGAACCTCTAAGCCCAATGTGTATACTAAATGACTTAAAAAAAAATATTTGAGTTGTTTTTTTGAAATAGCTAGCTTATAAATAGCTTGAAATAGCTAGCTTTGAGTTTTTTTTTATTACCGTTACGTGGGTGGAGCCGGTGATATATTTCTTATATGCAGGAAGGAAATTAGGTGGTAGGGTCTTGAAATTAAAAAAAAAAATAATTGATAGGCACCCTAATGTATATATTTCCTTACCTTTGCCCTTATAAATAGAAATAAGTAAGTAAAGTATTTAAATTTACATTGATCTTCATTTTTGCCTTTATCTTTACGCATCTTTGCTTTTGTTTTTATTTTTACTTTTGCCTTTATCTATTTCTTCATCTATGTACGCATGTACTCACCTTTACTTTCATTCTTGTATTGGTATTATTCTTTAACCTTTTATAAGCATGTTTTTATTAAATTAATACCATGTGCATACATTTAAGAAGCACTTGTTTCTGTGTGCATCATTTCGGTGTGCATCATTTCGGTGTGCAATTTACCGCCTATCAAAAAGTTTCAGTTCAAAATGGTTTCGATGGACACAATATTCGATTGGTAGTCGAACGTACATACAAAAAATTGGAGGGCTTTCTTATTTCAAATTTGCTTCCGCTGTATCTGGTGCGTCACCATGTAAAAGCAGGCAGTAAAAAGCAATGCAAAGTCGGGGCATACTCAGCCCTAGTTGAAAAATAATGAACTTACTTCATGTTGGTTGAGTTCCCTGCAGGGTATGTACATATCTAAGGGCCAGTTTCTCAATGTCTTGTTAACACTAATCTCCGGCCAAACATCGTTATCGACGTTACTGACACCATGCATATAACACTGTGTCGGTAACGTCGGCGACAATGTTTAACTGGGAAACTGTTATAAAAATCAGCAATCGAAGCAATCAAAAAATTTCAAAAGTCAGTAAAATATCGAAATACTTGTGCATTTGTAATTCTTTTGTGGTTAAGCTACTCGAACCCCAACTGTTGATTTCTAAAAATCTTCTAAAGAAAATAAATTTTCCTATAACAACTTAAACAAAAAGTTAGAGAGTTAGAGCAATCAACGCAGTTCAAGACTGTGCTCACTTAACTTATTTTCCAAAGAGTTGCCGTTTGTTGCTATTAGAGTCGAGAGCGACTTTTGTTTGAGTTGTAAAATGCGGGCAGGCAAAGGCGGTTAAAGTATAAATACATACTTGTGTATGTACTAGGGATGTTGCGAATGTGGAATTTTACACATCAGCGGATGCGAATGCGGATGCGAAGACGGATGTCAAATATTTTTAAGAAATAATTTTGGTGAGTACATTAGGTAATTTAGGTAAATAAAAAATGGAAAAGTTAATAATTTTTGATAGTGTTTTTTTTATTTAGTACTTAGATTAAAAAATTGGAACATTGTATTTAAGAAAGAGCAATTTTGCTGCCTTTTTCGGTTACAGCCTGTTTCCCAACGGGTCGTTAATCAAACCTGTGCACTAAGTAACTACTCGCTCGAGGCGACAAACTTGAAAAAATTTAAACTTGACAAAATTGTAAATTCTTTCCGATTGACGCTGCACCAGTTGAGAGGACTTTCAGTTATATTACTTTTTTAATTGTGGTGCAATAATTCCTTTTTGACAATTGCATCGGGGCTGCAAGTGTCGTATGTGTCCTCCTGACTTTCATCTTCACAATCTAGCATCATGGCAATTTGGAGAACCAATTGTTTTGTACGTTTCAGAACTTGGAGAACCTGTTACGTCATCAGCGTTTTTCTATTATAGTTTTTGTAATTCATTTTTAATTCTGTCTTCTGTGACTGGTTTGAAAAATGTGTGCTTACAGCGACGTTGTGAATAGGTGGATATGGCAAATAAATTGTTATTTTCTAGCAAGGCATAACAAGGTAGAAGTGATTTCGACATTTCTCTCTTTGGAACTGCGACTGAAATGCCAACTCTTAACCCTATACTATTGAAAATTTTAAATGAAAAAATGAAACTAATTTTTAATAAATTTAATGGAAAGGAAATTTCGAATAGCAAAAATTTAATAGCTAAATTATTGAAGTTACGTTCTGATGTAAATTTAGAAGAATCAAACTTTTTTTAATGTCTAATATACTTTAGAATTAAGTATTTGAATAAAAAAATAAATGCTCAAAAACATTGGGATAGTAAAAGCAAGAAAATTGTCAAAACGGTTTTATAAATGAGTGTGTTTGATTTAGTGTGTAATTTTTTGTAAGTATGCATTTCCACATTTACATTAAACCGAAAATTCAATAAATAAAATGTAGCTGATTCTAATGAGATTTTAAATATTTTCATATTTACAAAAATTTTCATTTCAAAGATGTTGAGTTCTTTCAAATATGGTTAATGCATAACAAAGGGTCAGTCAGGTATGAGAGAGCTCGACTGAATTGTCACTTCGACCTTGTTGAATATGCCTTGTTTTCTAGGAAAGAAAATTTTGAAGAAAATTCTGTTTTTTAAAGTCGTGGCTGCCATCAGAATTAGTTTGAAATCTTGTTATTTTGATAAAAAGGTACCCCGCTTTCTTATATAATTTGAATTATTGGAGTCACGACCAGTAATGAATAGCTTGTACATATATAGTTTTTTTTTCTATTAGTTAGTTGAGCTCGGCTTTTCCTAGTTGCAGGCAGTCACAATTAATTACTCACCATAACCCATCAAATCTGTCTTGTTGTTCTATTCCATGCGCTCAATGTGTTTTGATAAATTTTTTGAGGCGAATGAACGCAAATTTTCAACATATCGTTAGTACTATTTTAAAAGGGCGTATTTCGCATTGTCGCTGAAATACAAAAAGCCACAAGTAACTAAATTTTTTTATTGCCTAAACCGATATGGGGACCTATGATCCGATGAAATGCATCATAATCAATCAACAAGTGAACTTTGGATTTTTAGGTAGTTAAGCCCTTTCCATACTATACTCAATAGATATAAAATTCACCTGGAATTAATTCTTATTTAGTTTGTGAACTTGGGTGTCAACTTATTTAGTACATATCATTTCATCTTTATTTCGATGCTTGCTAAATTTGACAATTTACACAAAATTAAAATAAATGTTTTGGTTTCTGAGCTGAAAGACTAATAAAAGAGAACACGGAACTTAAGCATATTAAGTTTTATGAGAAAAATAAATAATTACACTTTTCTAAGAAAAAGTAGAAAAAACTAGCGATTAACGTAGCATGTCCACAGGCAAAACATGTTGGCTACAATTTTTTGTTTGCCAGATACACGTTTTATCAATGCACTTGCACAATATTCGCATTCGCAAAAGCTCCACATTGATTATTGCGAATGCGAAAGCGAATGCGAATGTTAACATTTATGCGGAAGTTCCGCGGCTGCGAATGCGAATGCGAATATTCGCAACAACCCTGGTATGGTCCTAAAATTTCTATTCAGTTACGAATACTTTGAGTTTAACAAGGAGACAACAAACTTCACGTTGGTAAGGTCGACACCGTTGGCTCCAAGCTAATAGCTTAATTGAATTTCAGTTAAAATGACTGCGTCCATTGCCGTAAGAATGCAGATGTTGATGGTACAGCTGCTGCAGCTTATTGGGGCGTTGTTATTGGCCAGCAACTCTGCAATGTCAGCAAACTAACAATCTAATTAAATTCTAAACATGCGCTTAGGCAAATAAATAGAATGTAAAGAAAAGGAGTGGGAGCAACCGTAGATGTGCTGACGGTACTTCTATGGCGAAAGAGCCGTTCGAGAGGAAGCCGGCTAAAAGCAAGTCGGGTTATGTAGTTTCGAGTGCCAATTTTCGAAAAATATACCTTGATGTACTGTGTTGTTTTCGCTTGATTATTGCGTAAAATTTGTTGCTTAAAACTCTGTAACGAACAGCAAGGAACGATTTCAGGAAGTGAAAATATGTCAGACGCTTCCCTGCCAACTTTTGACTTATTCAGCAAGCCAAATTAACCGTTTTACTTCCGTTGTTGTCAGCCACTTACGAAGTAAGCGCTTTTGTACACGTTTCTATTCCAATAATGAAGCAGGCAGTCGTGCGATGCGTACTTTCGAGTTCACAAAATCAGTAGTTATTAGGCCACCACACTGGACCTCATTTACAATTAGGAATTTTGTAATTTTCGCGTACGTTGATTGGTTGTGTTTGCATTTGTATAGCTGATACATATGCACATTTATACATTGGGGTGTTCCAGAACAAAACAACAATTGCGAGCAGGGTTAAGGTAGACGTTTACATTCAAACCCAGGTAATCAATGTCCTGCCGGATCATTAGCGAGCAAACTTCACATCAGGAGATCTGTGAAACTCCTTATGGTGGCTGAGGAAGTTTCGATATGCAGAAATTAAACAGACGCTAATCGGTACACCAACTATGCATAGTCCCATAGCTATGGGAGATTGGGGAAACAACTTGGGCAAAGAGGCAAATCTTTTGATCCACAGCTGAAAACGAATTGTGTAGTGTAGAATAGGAGAGTACCGAACAATCCTCAATATTTTGAACTTCCAATTCAAGTTCAAATGCAGTTTCCTTTATAAGGACTAAATATTAATTTTGGTCCTCTACACAAGCCAGTTTCAAATTTCTTAATAAAAGATTTTTATGGTGTTTCGAAAAAGAAATCTGAACAGACAGAGAGTGTCGTTAACCTCGTTTTTCATAAACTTGGTGTAACTTCGAAAGTACGCCGTGCGACGAAATCCAAATAATTTCGAAACACACGAAACAATCAATATTCTCACGAAGCAATGGGCCAAATTAAATAAGACCATGTTTTAAGTTTTTTCTCTGACGTCAGGATCTTTAAAAATAATTTTTTTAATTTATCATAGTTTTTCTTTAAAAGTTGGCAAGCCCATTGACAAATCAACACTTACAGTATTTTAACTGTTATTAGTTTTTGTTCATAAGCCCTTGCCGCAAGTAGTCTCCTGCTGTTCCTTTCTTGATACACGGTATCGACGGTGGTGTTTTTTTGTTTGCTAATAAAGGAAAGCTTTTCCTCATTTTCGGCAGATAAGAACGAAAAGACAGAAATGGTTAAAAATTGCGCTATTTTTTATTAATAAATACAAAATACATATGTAGTAGTGGTTAGCAGTGCATGCTAATGCTCCGGTTCAACCCAACATCAACAAATAATAATAAAATTATAGTTTAAAAAACTAAAACCTCCCTATTAAAATTGCCATTCGTACAATCATCAGGTATGTAACTTGAGAATAGAAATAGCTGCATCTTTTAGGCGCATCAATATTACATAGTTACATCCCGAGTTAATAAAAGGAAGGTAAAAAAAAACAAATTTTTTTTTAATAGCGGTCGCCCCTCGGTAGGCAATGGGAAACCTACTAATGTGTTTTTCTGCCATGAAAAACAGCTTCTCATAAGAATACAATCGCCGTTCGTAGTCGGCGTAAAACTGGAGGGTCCCTCCCCTTTGTATGACAACATCAAAGCGCACGCCACAAATCGGAGAGGCTCTGTCAAATACTAACATACATACTATATGTAAGCGCCAATTTGTTATTATTATTATTAATATAAAACAACTCGCGGTACCCTGGAAACAATTTCAACTCTAAAGTTGCTTCCCTTCGCCGATTCTTGCTGCTACTATTTCGGGGGACCTCACTGAACATTTTCAAAAAAAAAAGAGCAAAATAAGTCGGGCGCTTTTTTCTATAGTAACTTTTACTAATTCAAAAATTAAACAGGCCAGCAAAAATTGGAAATAATTTTGTTTCCTAAAATGTTAAAGGTGTTTTTGATAGACTTTTTTGTGTTGATTACGAAAAACGTGGTGAAAGTATCAAAAAAAAAAAAAAAAAAAGGTGATAGAACCTTCCACTTGGACTCAAATTAAGGCTAGAACTCTCAACTACTATCACTGAAAATACCATTTGAGCACCTTGACTTGATGGTCACTTATAGTCATTTTTTGAATAACAAAAACTGATTTTGCCGAAGTTTATTATTCCCCCGAAATAGTAGCAAAAGGAATCGGCGAAGGGAAGCAACTTGAGGGTTGAAATTGTTTCCAGGGTACCGTGAAGTAAAGAAATATAAGTTCGGGCGAAACTGAACTTTATATACCCGCCGCAGGTATCAAATATCGTTGTTTCAACTTTCTCTACACAACCTTTGCATGGTAATCAGGACTGTTTTTCCCGGTTTCAAACGTTTTCGATAATATGTTGAGTTAGACTTAATGATATACATAAGTAATTGAACCAAGTTTGGTAAAAATCGATAAAGTGGTTACCGAGATACACCTTTGTAGTCATAAAGTGGGCGGTGCCACGCTCAATTCCTAAAGATCTATAGCTATATATAGTTTGGTGTAACTATTAACTTGGAGTAAATTAGCGTCCTCAGTTATTGAAATATCGGAGCTTTCGTATTTATAAAATTTACCGTTAAACGGGAAGTGGGTGCAAGTTTAGCTCGATTTGAATAATTTTTAACGAATTGCTTTTCTGTACCAAGGTTATTAAGTGCACCGAGGTTGGTTGAAATTGATAAATCGGTTACCGAGATACATATTTGTGTCCATAAGGGGCGGTGACAAGCCCACTATCCAATAATTTAAAATAATTTAATTTTCGGCTAAGTGGTTATTGTAATAATCGATTTTAAGGGATTAAGCTTCAGTAGTTACTAATTTATTATTGCAGTTTCGTCTGTAAATTACCGTTATATGGCAGGTGGCAGATTTTCAACAGATTTCTTATCTAGACCCTAGGCAAGGCTCGTACCGAGTTTGAAGGACGTGTCCGATTCGTAGCCCGTATGAGAATTTTTATTCCAATAAATTTTCAGTTTCCCAGTGTTAAAACGTTCGCTGGGCTTATAAACATCATACCACCCGATTTTGTATTTTGGGTACTTGTTACCTTTAGTGTGCGCACGTAGGTATATATGTATTTATGTAAGTCAACAGATCTGTGCATGCATACCCTGCAAGGAAAGCTACTAGTTTGCGTTTCAGCCCAACTGGTCCACGTTCTATAATTTTTCAAAGTTAAAAACTGGTAATTTTAACATGACGGCGTCCTCCGAGATGTCAATTTTCTGTCTATGAATCTGCACCTACCAGAAGGAATACTAGTACCTATAATGATACAGTTGAGGGGATAGTGTGCCTATTCACCCCCGTGAAGGGAATAAGTGTGTCATATTGCTCGCGGAGCTTCAACAGTCGTACTCGCCGACAGAGCAAAACACTAACCAGCCAGTACTGAAGTCCGTTGCTCAAATCCCCTCGCAGGAACATTCTTTTTTCTTTTTTTATTGCATTTTTCTAAATTAGTTTTTTATAGTCATTTTTAAAATAAAATTTTTTTAGAGGTAATTTAGAGTATTTATTTACTTTTGCTTTTTCTCAAATGAATCTGGATTTTAAAATTTGTAATTCATATTTAAATTGAAGTACATAGTTATATTAACTTCAGAGACCATAACGATTATAAGAAATAAAATTAAATATTGCTCTATAATTATTACTGAACAATGGAAAAGTTGTTTTCGTCGCGCGGGACGATTATTTCAAGACGAACATTATCTACGTCTTCTCATAATAATTATATGGGCTTTTTATTTATTTTTCGTCTCTGGGGACGTTTATTTCAAGACGAATATAATTTACGTCCAACGTTTTTCTTAATGTAATTGGTACACTTACAGCCGATTTCACGAAATAAACGTTTCGAGAGACGAAAAAAGATAAAAAGCCCATATAATTATTATGAGAAGACGTAAATCATATTCTTCTTGAAATAAACGTCCCGAGAGACGAGCAAAAATAAAAAGCCCATATAATTATTATGAGAAGACGTAAATCATATTCGTCTTAAAATAAACGTCCCGAGAGACGAAAAAAAAATAAAAATCCCATATAATTATTATGAGAGGACGTAAATCATATTCTTCTTGAAATAAACGTCCCGAGAGACGAAAAAAAATAAAAAGCCTATATAATTATTATGAGAAGACGTAAACCATATTCGTCTTGAAATAATCGTCCCGCGAGACTAAAAAAGATATTTCGTAAATAATTATTATACAAAGACGAAAAAAGTTTCTCTTAAACATGGCGACGTTTTTGATCCTAAATATTAGGATAATAATTTCACAAAAGCAATTTGAGTGAAAAATGATTTTAATTTTTTGAATTTTATATGGAAATTGACAGAAAATAAAGAATCATTTTCGATTTTCGGTGAAACCGGCTGTTAATCATTTCCAAGTGGATTCGAACATGTGATCTTAGAACCAGAACCGGTAGACTTCACGCGATGGCACAAAACAAACAAACTCCATTAATTCCATTTTATTTTTGACTTTGGAAATCGAAAGACGGATGTCGGTGATCGCATTAACTGTTCGAAAATGTAAGTCATCGCTTGAGCTCATACTGGTTAATGAACTGGTATTTTTAATGCCTGGTTTGGCTTTTCATTGCACGGTATGTATGTGAGTGCTGTATAGGTTTTCGTGCTCTGATTGGTATTTGCAATTAGAACAAATGTAAACAAGTTGATTCGCAACAACTTCGCTTAGCAGCGAACATTTTCAAAAGTCGAACAGTCGAAGGCAAAGCTGGAATAACGAAATTAGAGACACTTCAAAGATACAGGAGCGCAATAGCTTGACCTAATTTGTACTGCGCAAGGAGAATTCAAAAGCAATCGGTTTTAGCAATAAGTCAGCAGTATCAGAAAATTCCAAACTTTAATCTGGGAGTATATATGTATCGTCACTACACACGAATAAAGGCGCGCTTGTGTTTTGACCGCGAAAAAAGGCGCGTAAAAAATTTTTGCAAATAAGGTGCAAGGCGAATTTATACAAGGTGGTGTTAACAGAACAAAAACAAAAATTACAAAAACAAATTATACGCTCCTTGACAATCAGTACAAAGCCAAATTACAACAAACACATGATTTTGACAAAAGGTACAAATTCGCCGAGAAATCAGCGGATCCGATAACACCACCTTGTATTGATTCGCCTTGAAAAGATGCTTATGAAAAACTTCGGCGAAGTATGCTAAGAGTCTTTGACGCTGAAGTTTTTTTATGCGGCTTTTTTCGCCGTCAACTTTTGAGCTCGCGCCTTTATTCGTGTCTAGTGACGATATATATAACTAAGTTTATATATATGCACATACAAATAAAATTCGCCCATCGATGATTTTAAAGACGGAAGATTTACTTAGGTATGGCCCTACCGCCAGGAAGTAGCTGCCAGTGACACTATATATTCCGTATTCTTGACCCAGAGATTTAACATTGGCGAACTTCGTCCCGCCCAAAAAAAGATTTTTAATTTAAACATATTGGTCCAACATTTTCTTTAAGAGTCCCCGAGACAGATGATGTTGGAGAAGATAATAAGAGCTGCAGAACTGAACCGCTCAGGAACAATTTATTACAAGAGCGTACAATTGCTGGCTTATGCCGATGACACTGACATTATTGGTAAGAAAAACCGCGAGTGATAAACGAGGACAAGACGAAGTACCTCCTGTCATCAAACAAATAATCAGCAAATTCGCGCTTTGGCACCCACGTCGCAGTTGACAGTTATAATACATCTAAGTTCAGACGAAATACCAATCGTAACACAGTAGAGTTCTATATACTCAATGGTGTAACAGGTCAATTTAATCTGACCTTCACGGCACTTTTTCTCACTTGGATATTTTTAGTAATAACTCGACTCCAGCGCCACATGGCAGCATGTTTTTGCAACAGTATTGCTCCTACCATTACCACTACATATTTAAAATATTGGCCAAATCGTATCATAAATACGAATTTTAGTAATAACTTAACTACAGCGCCAGCTGGCGGATTAAATTATAAAACTAACCCATCCAAAGACCCACTCAAACACACACAAAATATTTCGTTAAAATTCGTACAACCATTTAGAACGATTTCACTCACAAACACTCCTACAGAGTAATTATAAATACATTCAAAGATCGCTAAAAGTCGGTACCTTTGTAGACCTTATGCCGCCTTTTCGAATTGCCCCAATTTTTTCCAAGAGTATGCGATTGATTTCGTATATCTTCATACAAAGTTCCAGAACTCTACCATGAACACTTCCAGAGGTATGCAGTATAAAAAATTCGGTTTGCATGGGAGGTGTCACGCCCCCTTTTCCAATAGCTCCAATTTTTCTCCAAAAGTATGTGATTGAGTTCGTATATCTCCATACCAAGTTCCAGAACTCTACCATGAACACTTCCAGAGGTATGCAGTATAAAAAATTCGGTTTGCATGGGAGGTGTCACGCCCCCTTTTCCAATAGCTCCAATTTTTCTCCAAAAGTATGTGATTGAGTTCGTATATCTCCATACCAAGTTCCAGAACTCTACCATGAACACTTCCAGAGGTATGCAGTATAAAAAATTCGGTTTGCATGGGAGGTGTCACGCCCCCTTTTCCAATAGCTCCAATTTTTCTCCAAAAGTATGTGATTGAGTTCGTATATCTCCATACCAAGTTCCAGAACTCTACCATGAACACTTCCAGGAATACGTAGTATGAAAACTTTAGTTTGTATGGGAGGTGCCACGCCCCTAAACCATCCTTGGGACACGTGCGCAAGGTGTCTGAATATTAAAAAAAAAATTTGGTTCAGCCGTTCTCCGGCTTTGCGAACACTAAAAAACGGCTTTCAAAATATATATTAGTATAGAAATATTATATATTATTATTATATTTTGGCTGTATGCGTTTTTTCTGATTGTCACAAAAAAACTTGCTTAGTGACGTATTCGCCCCTTGATATGGCCATTGCTCAAAGCTATTTATATTCGAAATTGCATTAAAATTTGAAAACAGGCTTATCCAGGCAAAAAGCTACCTACGTACGAAATTTTAATCAAATCGGACCATAGATACGATTTTTTCGAATAGATCGGTCCCTGGTTCACTTAACAGAAAAAAGGATCTTATATACTAATCTAGGCAAAAAGCTACCGACATACCAAATTCTAAGCAAATCGATCATAAATACAGTTTTTTCGAATAGATCGGTCCCTGGTCCACTTCGCGGAAAAAAGGATCCTATATGCTAATCTAGGCAAAAAGCTACCTACATACCAAATTTAAAGCAAATCTGACCATATATACGATTTTGTCGAATAGATCGGTCCCTGGTCCACTTCGCGGAAAAAAGGATCCTATATGCTAATCTAGGCAAAAAGCTACCTACATACCAAATTTAAAGCAAATCTGACCATATATACGATTTTGTCGAATAGATCGGTCCCTGGTCCACTTCCCGGAAAAAAAGGATCCTGTATGCTAATCCGGTCAAAAAGCTACTTACGTACCGAATTTTGAGCAAATCGGACGATAGATAGGATTTTTTCGAATAGATCGGTCCCTGGTCCGCTTCCCGAAAAATGATCCTATATGCTAATCTAGGTAAAAGGCTACCTACGTACCAAATTCTAAGCAAATCGACCATTATAAAATTTTTTGGCCTAAAACATGGTGGTTGCTGAAAGCTATTTATATACAAAATTTAATGAAAATCGGACTAGCCGTTCGCGAGATTACCTTTTAGAAAGAAAAGGGTCTTCTCGTTATATAATTAGTATAGATTAGTACATAGATATATAATCTTTACTACTTACTTTAGTTAGGATTATGACATGGGTTAGCCAAGGATTAGAGACATGAGCCTCTTAACAGTAAGAAGGGATTTGATTTTTTTATAAGCTTTTATTTAACTTGGTCATCCCGCGCAAATCGCGGAAATTTCCAATCGATTTTAAACTGACTTCCCGACAAGTTAGAGACTTGAAATTTTCAGAATAGTTCCAATCACGATGACACTGCAATTTAAAATGTAAATGAATTCTCCATATGGTCCAGCGATCTTGATTCAAAGGCGGTCAAAAAATAGTAAGATTTATGGCTAAGGGAGCGTAATTTGCCAAAGAACGTAAAACCACTATAAAATTGTTAAAGCTGCCGGCGATAGTGTAGCAAAGCTATTTGTGGCAAATTTTAGATATCAACCTAGTCTAGATATGAACCTCGTTGTAGGAATTAGAAGACTCCAGATGTCGCCCCGCCAGAAGAAGTTAAATATTGCGCCTAAATATATGCCATGCTACAGCGGAAATGGACGGCACGCCATTTCTTTAAATAAAATTAACTGCTGCTATATGTACATATGTATGTTTTTACAAAACGTAAGCAAACAACACTTTGCTTGCCAAGTCTTCTGTCCTCTTTCATTGCAAGTTGAATTATTTTAATATCTATTGCAAAATTTTGTACATAAAATAAAATAAAACTTTCTAATATACAACGCTTTTATAAATGGACTAAAAATTATAAAATAAAGTAATGTAAAAGGAATATTTTTTAAACACAAGCTTTTATTTAACCTGTACAATCAAAGGAATAAAATGAAATAGTGTAACAAAAGATTTTTTAGCAAGAAAATTGTGTCAAAACTGCACTAAAATGAAGAAATAAAATAAAATGAGTTAAGGTCTCGTTAAAGTTACTAAAAGCCATTTAGTGAAAGGAGTTATTCAAACTCTAATGAAAATTACTAACAATTTGTACTAATTTACTTCGTTTTTAAAAAAGCTTGTCGGCGAATTCAGCGTACATGCATAATTGGTTAGGTATGTATGTATGTATATGTATGTATGTAGATATTTAAATGCCGGTTTGGTTTTACTTTTTTTCTACGCAACAACAACAACAACAACTGTAACAGATACTATTCATATAATCGCCACAACCGCGTAGACTACCCCACTACAATTTTGATCGAATTTTCTTCAACAACACAACATCAGCCTTCTTATACATATATGTATTTACATAAACATTTTTGTAAATTTTTTTATTGTAAGGATTTTTTTATAATTAAGCCATATAAAAAATTAAGAAAATGCTTTTACGGCAGTAAAAACAAATTGTAAACTAATGTTAAAACTTGTATATGTTAGCAAAAAATTACAGAAAATCTTTGTACTTTAAAATTACAAAAACTAGTGTTATTCCGAGTCTGATTGTTATATACCATAAATAAACACTAATGGCCTTATTCATAACAAATAAAGTAGCTTTATATAAGGTTTATAAATTGAAAAATGTATGAAAACGTCAATTTATAAAGC
>NW_016160206.1:14863-16779 GCF_001687245.7 Rhagoletis zephyria | reverse complement strand
ATTTAGTGAAAGGAGTTATTCAAACTCTAATGAAAATTACTAACAATTTGTACTAATTTACTTCGTTTTTAAAAAAGCTTGTCGGCGAATTCAGCGTACATGCATAATTGGTTAGGTATGTATGTTTATGTATGTATGCAGATATTTAAATGCCGGTTTGGTTTTATTTTTTTTCTACGCAACAGCAACAACAACAACTGTAACAGATACTATTCATATAATCGCCACAACCGCGTAGACTACCCCACTACAATTTTGATCGAATTTTCTTCAACAACACAACATCAGCCTTCTTATACATATATTTACATAAACATTTTTGTAAATTTTTTTATTGTAAGGATTTTTTTTATAATTAAGCCATATGAAAAATTAAGAAAATGCTTTATGACAGTAAAAACAGTTTGTAAACTAATGTTAAAACTTGTATATGTTAGCAAAAAATTCCAGAAACTCTTTATACTTTAAAATTACAAAAACTAGTGTTATTCCGAGCCTGATTGTTACATACCATAAATAAACACTAATGGCCTAATTCATAAAAAATAAAGTAGGTTTAAAGAGCTTTATAAATTGACGTTTTCATACATTTTTCAATTTATAAACCTTTTATAAAGCTACTTTTTTTATGAATAAGGCCATAAGACTTTTTGCATAAACAATTTAGTACATTTAAAGTGCTCTTTTCATAAAAATTTTCGATATACATATAAATCGGTTAAAGTATTCTTTGTTGTTTATGAATTTGAGTGTAGGACTTTTTCTTTAAGTTTAAAGAAAGATTTAGAAATATCGATATATAAATACGCCACAAGAAAATTTTGCAATCCCTTTTTTGAAGGCACAGTTCGCTCGATTTCGATGAAACATACACCGATTTAAAGGATATAACTTCCTCTAATCCAGAAACGTTAATTCCGATATATAGGGGGCGTGGCATCTGACATATAGACTAAAATATGAAAACCACCATATCTCTAAAACGAATTACGCTGGGGAACTGAAATTTAGCACAGATGCATAGACTGTAAATACTACTTACGGTGAAAAATGGTAGGCACTGGGAAAGTGGGCGTAGCACCTCCTATACAAACTGAAACTCTTATCGGTCGTCTCTGTAGCCGCCTATGCTAACGTCCTGAAATTTGACACAGCAACATATGTTGTCAATACCGCATTTACGGCGAAGAGTGGTAGATTTTGGAAAGGGGGGCGTGGCACCGCCCATACAAACTGCAAGTCTCATATCGCTTTTCTCTGGAACCGCTTATGCTGACGTCTTGAAATTTGACACAGAAACATATGTTGTCAATACCGTACTTTCGGCAAAAAGTGGTAGATCTTGGAAAAGGGGCGTGGCACCGCCCATACAAACGGAAATTCTTATATCGCTTATCTCTGGAACTGCTTATGCTGACATCCTGAAATTTGACACAGCAACAAACGTTGTCAATACCGTACTTACGGTGGAAAGGGGTAGATTTTGGAAAAAGGGGGGGAAGGGGGCACAACCTTAAAAACTGAAATTCTCATTTGGCTTATCTCTGGAACCACTTATGCTAACGTCCTGAAATTTGACACAGCTATTTATGATATCAATAACGTACTTATAGCGAAAAGTGGTAGATTTTGGAAAAGGGGGCGTGGCAGCATCCATACAAACTGAAATTCTGATACCGCTTATCTCTGGAACCGCTTATGCCAACGTCCTGAAATTTGACATAAATCTTTATCATGATTCAATAATACGAGGTTCGATAAATTGGCAGTTGTCTCTCTCGCACCGCTCCCTTAGCAGTGGCACCGTGTTGCTTCTTTGCAAATTTACATGGAAACAGTGTAGCTTTGATGTGAAATAAAAGTATAAGCTTTTGTGCAATATGTTTATTTGTATATGCATATGAAGCATATTTAAC
>NW_016160206.1:11517-14838 GCF_001687245.7 Rhagoletis zephyria | reverse complement strand
CAGGTTACTAAATTTGAGTTGGAAATATTAGAACTCGCCGTGGCACCTCCAAGAAGGTTACACGTTCACGCGTCGTATACCTGGTAACATTTTAAGGTAAACTTAGAGGGATTGATATCTTTCGTATGCCTAGCGCGCACACGATATTTTATAATTTCATAGTTTTAAACGGCCTAAATACCTTAACTCGCTTATAAAATAACGAGCTATAACGAAATGGGCACAGAAATAAAATCTAACATCATTAAATTATTTTTCATATTTGTATAAAAGTGCGTGGTGAAACCCGCGGGTATAAGCTAGTTAGGTCATATAAAGAAAATGCTTTTACGGCAGTAAAAACAAATTGTAAACTAATGTTAAAACTTGTATATGTTAGCAAAAAATTCCAGAAACTCTTTGTACTTTAAAATTATATATATTATTGTTATATACCATAAATAAACACTAATGGCCTTATTCATAACAAATAAAGTAGCTTTATATAAGGTTTATAAATTGAAAAATGTATGAAAACGTCAATTTATAAAGCTCTTTAAACCTACTTTATTTTTTATGAATAAGGCCATAAGACTTTTTGCATAAACAATTTAGTACATTTAAAGTGCTCTTTTCATAAAAATTTTCGATATACATATAAATCGGTTAAAGTATTCTTTGTTGTTTATGAATTTGAGTGTAGGACTTTTTCTTTAAGTTTAAAGAAAGATTTAGAAATATCGATATATAAATACGCCACAAGAAAATTTTGCAATCCCTTTTTTGAAGGCACCGTTCGCTCGATTTCGATGAAACATACACCGATTTAAAGGATATAACTTCCTCTAATCCAGAAATGTTAATTCCGATATATAGGGGGCGTGGCATATAGACTAAAATGTGAAAACCACCATATCTCTAAAACGAATTACGCTGGGGAACTGAAATTTAGCACAGATGCATAGATTGTAAATACCCTACTTACGGTGAAAAATGGTAGGCACTGGGAAAGTGGGCGTAGCACCTCCTATACAAACTGAAATTCTCTTATCGGTCGTCTCTGTAACCGCCTATGCTAACGTCCTGAAATTTGACACAGCAACATATGTTGTCAATACCGCATTTACGGCGAAGAGTGGTAGATTTTGGAAAGGGGGGCGTGGCACCGCCCATACAAACTGCAAGTCTCATATCGCTTTTCTCTGGAACTGCTTATGCTGACATCCTGAAATTTGACACAGCAACAAACGTTGTCAATACCGTACTTACGGTGGAAAGGGGTAGATTTTGGAAAGGGGGGGGGNGCATTTACGGCGAAGAGTGGTAGATTTTGGAAAGGGGGGGGGGGGGGGGGCACCGCCCATAAAAACTGAAATTCTCATTTGGCTTATCTCTGGAACCACTTATGGTAACGTCCTGAAATTTGACACAGCTATTTATGATATCAATACCGTACTTATGGCGAAAAGTGGTAGATTTTGGAAAGGGGGGGGGGGGGGGGGCACCGCCCATAAAAACTGAAATTCTCATTTGGCTTATCTCTGGAACCACTTATGGTAACGTCCTGAAATTTGACACAGCTATTTATGATATCAATAACGTACTTATGGCGAAAAGTGGTAGATTTTGGAAAAGGGGGCGTGGCAGCGTCCATACAAACTGAAATTCTCTGGAACCGCTTATGCCAACGTCCTGAAATTTGACATAAATCTTTATGGCATAAATCACGTACTTATGGCGAAAAATGGTAGATAACGGAAAACGGGGCGTGGCACCGCCCATACAAACTGGGTTCTCATACCGCTTATCTCTGGAACCGCTTATGATAACGTCCTCAACTTTTACACAGCAATTTATGATATCGATAACGTACTTATAGCGAAAAGTGGTAGATAATGGGAAAGGGGGGGTGGCACCGCCCATACAAACTGAAAATCTCATATCGCTTATCGCTGGAACCGCCTATGCCAACGTCGTGAAATTTGACACCGCATGTTGTCAATACCGTACTTACGGCGAAAAGTGGTAGATTTTGGAAAAGGGGGCGCGGCACCGCCCATACAAACTGAAATTCTCATCGCTTATTTCTGGACCCGCTTATGCTAACGTCCCGAAATTTGGCACAGCCATTTACGATATCAATAACGTTTCATCGCTTTTCTCTGGAACCGCTTATGCTAACGTCGCGAAAATTTACACAGTAACATATTTTGTCAATATCGTACTTATGGTGAAGAGTGGCATGTTTTGAAAAAGGCGGCGTGGCACCGCCCATACAAACTGTTATCTTCATATCGGTTATCTCTGGAGCCACTTATTATAAGGTAATGGAATTTTATACACCAACAATTATACACATATAAAATCGCAAGAATCATTCAATTGGGAACCATTTTCTCCCAGATTTTAAAATCGCATGAAGGATTGTTGTTTTGTACAAAATTTTTTAGAAGGATCACTTTGTTTGTCTTACGATAGGTGGCGTAGGGATTGAGAGCTATCCTAATAAAACATATTTGTAATCAGATTTGTTTCACTTTTAGAACACATATTAGTAACATCAAATTTGGTGTAACTTGGTAGCCCAGGTGATGAAAAAATATTGGGCTTTGGCCCAGTCTTGACAAAAACCCGTGTGAAACCGCCTTTAGAGAAGGAAATATTATCTTTTGTTGTAAACATTCAAGATACTTTCTCAACCGTTAACGATTCTGATGAAAAAAGAAAGAGTTTATGTAGATGTGACGTTCAAGATACTTTCTCGACCGTTAACGATTCTGATGAGAAAAGAAAGAGTTTGTGTAGATGTGTGCAATTTAGTTTTTAGCCTCCAAGAGGCTCTCAGACAAATATAATCGAACAACTTATTTACAGTCTGAATTGGTATATATTTGACATTATAGTCAGTGATGAACATCTTATCTATACATGCTAATACATATGCATACTTTTTACAAAAGAAAATCGGGTATCCTTTTTCGGTCTAATTTCAAAAGCTACTGAAGAAATTTGGAGGAGACTTGGTAGAATTAGCATTAATCAATCCGGTGTTAACGATCATAATTTGATTTTAAGTTTTCCTGTAAACTCGCTATAAATTATGCTGGTGGACTTCAAAATAGTAATTCCCATAAAGGAGGTGTGGGTATTGGTGACAGGTAAAATTCAAAAGTGTACGAAAAAATAATATAAAAAAAACTTTTTAATATACAACGCTTTTATAAATGGACTAAAAAGTAGAAAATAATACTTCTCAGTCCCATAGAATTTGTTTTGATAACTTTTGATTTTGAAATTTTAGCAAAAGTCATTATAAACAATCTATGAAATTGAAAATGAAAA
>NW_016160206.1:0-11133 GCF_001687245.7 Rhagoletis zephyria | reverse complement strand
AGTTGGAGAACTTCAAGTCAAACGTCAGCTCAATTTTTACTGAGGGGCAGGTACGGCAGTTAGAAAATAACGGGAAAAAGCATCACTGGACTTGGGACGATATGGCATCCGCAATAGCTTTGCATTCGGCTGGAGCAAAAGCATACAACCATTTGTATAACAAAGGGTTTCCCTTGCCGTGCTGTTGCTAAATGGTTGCAGAAGCTGAAATTTGAAGATGGCATTTTAAGTTTTTTCCTGAGCGTTATGCGGAGCGCAAACGATGGTCCATTAGCTGACAGGATCTGCATTCTTAGCTTCGACGAAATGAGCGTAGAATCGGTTTATGAATATGATCCTCTCACCGATAGTGTGCGAAAACCTGCTACAAATGTTCAGGTTATGATTGTGCGGGGCCTTAAGGGTTCATCTAAGCAGCCCATATTTAGTGCGTACGATTGTAAAATGACGAAGTGCATCCTGGACAATGCAACTACGAAATTGCATGACATTGGCTACCCAGTATTGGGATTTGTTTCCGATATGGGTACTGGAAATGTGGCTCTATGGAATGAGCTGAATGTATCGTGTGGTATGGGAATTTGGTTAGAAACAGAGTACGAAAATAAACTGTACAAAACAATTCCCATTTGCTCATCAATCATCATATCATTTGTGGTTTTGTACAGTTTTTTACATAGTCAGAAACAAATTGTAAGATTCACTGTCATTTTCCCCAACGAGAAACGTTTGCTTTTCGTTTGTGACAAGTGTACCATAGGGTACGTTTTATATGTATGCAAACGTTTTAATTACGTGAAAAATATTTCTTTCTGTAAATTTTCATATCCAATTCAATTAAAAAACATTTTTATTTGTTTTATTCATTGCAGCCATTCGTTTTGTGTTTAGTTATTGCATATGTGTACATACATACATATATTTTTCTCTGCACGATTCATTTCGTTTGTTGTTTCGTCTGTAACTACTAAACTACTGTAGTGTACTATCGCCAAAGTGAACTCAGCCGTTTTGTTTTCGTATTGTACCGAACTGTTGAAGTAATAAACGAAACGAAATAGTAACGTACAATATAGTTTATTTTCGTACCCTGATTTGAAATTTAAAATAAGAGTTTTATTATGAAGATTGTTATTTCTATGTAGAACAAACGTGGTTCGAGCATCCAATAACACACGAAAAAGTTTTTGTGTTCGCAGATGTTCCTCATCTGTTGAAGTTGTTGCGCAACCACTACTTAGATGAAGGCGTTTTATATAAAGGGACACCTTTGATGACAAAAATGATTGCTCAGCTGCTGACGTACACTTCAGGATCTGATGATTCTATTGTGCACAAGCTCACGGAGTCACATTTAACGGTACATCATGCAGGGCGGCAGAAAGTAAAGCCAGCAGTACAGTTGTTTTCGCACACCACAGCAAGTGCCATTCGCAGATGTTACACATTGGGGTTGGATTTATTCAATCCATTGGAGACTGCCGAATTCATCGACACTATCAATGATTGGTTTGACATGTTCAACAGGAAGCTGGTCTGCATGATNGGAGTTCTGTCAGCATATGGAAATAATTGCAAGGATGGATGCGTTGAACCGGCAAACGCGTGTGTACGGGCGGAATTCACTGCAGGCATATTTATTAGCAACAAGTCTCTGACAGATTTATATTGGTATGTTCAGGAGAAGTATGGCCTTCAATACATCCGGACTTATCAATTAAATCAGGATGTACTCGAGCATTTCTTTGGGACAATGCGCGCGAAGGGTGGTCTGCATGATGACCCCAGTCCCATGCAATTTAAATATAGGTTGCGAAGATACTTGTTAGGTAAACTAGCCAATCCCCCGAGTATCACCATTAGTTTTTAAATTACTTAATAATTTTTTACATAAACAGCTCGTGGTACTGCAGCATTAGCCGCTCGCGGTAATGTGGAAGCTGACGAAACAGAGTGGCTTCGTCTTAGCGATACTTCGTTGGAAACATTGCAACGTTTTCTAACTGAAGATAAGGTTGTTTCGGAGAACTCTTCATTTCCGAGCGAGCTCGAAGACGAAAATTTTGAAAGTCTCAACGAGGATGCTCTGGAGTATATTGCCGGCTACATCATTCACAAGCTCAAATTGAGGGAATGTGTATCCAATGAGAGCTCTTTCACATGGGTTGACACAGTTTCCAGAGAAATTAATGCTACTGATTTTTTAAATAAAATCAAATTAATAGAAACAGCGTTTAATAAAGTCAATAGAAACGAGATACACGACGGTCCGTTCTTCACAAAAACCCTTCTTTTCTGCACTGAAAACATTGCTCTCGGCGAAGATGTGAGACAATTTTTTGTTAAATGCCGAATGCACTTCCGCATCAAGCATTTGAACAAAAACATGCGAAAAAATGACTGAACCAACGCTAAATAACAAAATCCAACCTTTTTAATCGAAAGTCCATTTTTTTCAAGTAAGCTTTTGTATAAAGCTTTCAAAACATAAAACTTGTAATTAATTAAATACATATAAGTATGTATTAATTGTTATATGCTTATAATTAATTTATTGATTTTATATCTATTTACAGATATCTTCTTTAACGAATTCTTATGCAAATATGAATGTGATTTTGTGTTCAAAAAGCAATAAAAGCGTTTTTTTCTCGATAGAGTTTCCACTATAACCAAGTTGTTTTATTTATTGTTTTGGTACAGGTTTGACAAAAAAATTTATCAGCTTGGTAAAATCTCAAAGTACTTATATTTAAATTAATTTACATAAACAACATAAAATCTTAAAAATTTTAAAACTAGGAAGCAGTCAAATTTAAATAATGATTTTTTTTTTATCTTATATACAGATCGCAGTTTTAGCACTGATAACAAACACAATAGCTTAATAAAGCGTGCTTACGTTTTGGTCAGTATTTCCATTAAAGCATCAAATATATCCAAAGCTCGCATTAAATTAATAATACGCATTTTACTGCAAATTCCATCCTTTGTCCATTTTTTCTACTACCTTTCTATTACTATTTTCAGAAAGGGCAATCACATTCTTCCCCTTTCTCCATACTTCCAAAATACAAATCTGGATAAAGGAGTGTCAAATATGAGCTGTCACAATTTACATAACCTTGTATTATTGAATCATGCATGTCTTCTATAATTTTGACATATATGTATATTTGGCAAGTCTTTGTGTGAACAACAAAAAATACCCATTTTCATTTCTTTGCCAGCTTGGAAATTATAGGCTAATTTTTACTCAAATGTGATATAAAGCTCATTAAAATGTTCTGTAATATCTTGTTTTAAGTTTGTTATCATAGTTCTTTGTATCTTTATTGTCCACTAAACGAGAGTGGCTTCTATTTAAAAAGCTCTGGTACAAAGAATTTCTTTGTTTTGAATTTTTTTGTTTATTGTTTTGAATTTTTAAAATTCATACTTTTGCCATGTATGTGAATGGCGGAGTTGCCGCTTTCCTCCTTTTCGGTGGGTTTTTATATTAAAAAGGTATCAAAAAGGGAGGAAAGGGAAAGGGAAAAAACCTCCTTGGTATCCATGATTCAATAATACAAGGTTGTGTAATTTGTGACAACTAAAATTTGACACTCCTTTATCTAGATTTGTATTTTGGAAGTAGGAGAAAGGGGAAGAATGTGATCGCATTTTGCGAAAACGGTAGTAGGTACCATTCTACAAAAATTACGCAAAGTATACAATTAGAAGTAAAATGTGTATTATTCATTCTATGTGAATTCGCAATATATTTGGTGTTTTAATGGAAATACTAAACAAAACATAAAAATATGCATTTTTGATTTAAGTTATTCGTCATTTCCGGGAACCGACCGTTCAGCTATGCACAAACGAAAAATGCAGATCAATAGAACTTTTTATGCTTATTTCAACCATGCCAAAATGATTTGGCGCAAGTAAAAAATGAACAGGTTCTAGAAGGTTAAAGTTCAGTCTTTAGATATTTTAAATATTAATATCTTATGAACTTTATAACCGATTAAAGAGCTAATGAAGTCACCATATAGGTAAATAATTTGTTCTTCAGCTGATGTACATAATTTATAGCTTTTTGTATTTTTAAACCAAAACCACTAAAAAACGAACAAATACTATTTTTTCATGAAATAACCTTTTTTTGAAAAAAACTGCATAATTAATGGTAAAGAATTTTATATTATTTAGAAAGTACAAGTTATTTAGCCTTATCATAAGTTTCATTTTCCCCTAACCGGTTCCCTTTTCACGTTTTGTTTCCATGGTTTTACTATGGGCGGATGAAAAATTTTCGGGTGAACGTTTTTTCAGGCGAAACTCCAGATAAGGCAGATTGTCTTTAATTCGATATTACATATTTTATCATGATCTACTTTTGGGTTTCAACAATTTAGTGATAATAAAAAATACAAATAAACCTCTTATATCTTCTTTTTTTACCTGCGCCAAATATTTTTGGTATCGATGAAATCAGCGTAAAAAGTTCTATCAATCGGCATTGGTTATTTTATAGCTAAACGGTCGCTATTCTACACTTGTTCTAGAAAATTACGCAAACGAAGGTGGCGCCAACGAATATTTAGTATGAAGAATTTTTGGTTTTACTACTAATATCACTAGAAACTATAGAGTACGCAACATTCTGCATAAGTAAAGGAGCCGATTTTGTGTGTGGGAGCGAGAAGACTGTTTTATGGTGCATTTACATGGTATGAAGCCATATGAACAGTTGATATGCTAAAATAGAGGGACTACATGTTCTAATGAGGAATTCAATGGTATCGAGAGGGATGCATATAATAAATTTGTTCATATGAAAAATTATGGGTAGATACTGTAAACATACTGTTGTGATACTGTTAAGCATATGAATTTATAGCAAGTTGGATTTTCATACATCTTTCCATCAAACGTTTTTTGTGTTTTAATGCTTTTTTAATATAAAAACCCACCGAAACAAAGGAAAGCGGCATCTCGACAATTTGAACGATAAAATTATTGCCAAAGATTTGTTTAAGACATTTCATACTTTGGGCGTGTGTGAATCGGTAACAAAGTTCTGTGGGGAAAGCTGGTGAATAATATTTTTACTATGGGGAGACAGTTTTGCCAATCTGCTGTGTGAAATGAAAACTTTTTTGACAACAATACATTTTGGACAACCGCAGAATAAAATATTATAAAATGAAGTGAAATGAATACTTTAAAAAAACATCTATCTTCATAGATCGCAATTTATCAACTTAAGTTTTTAATCAATTAAAGCCTTTGAAACATTAAAGAAATTTATTTACCGGAAATATTTACTGTAGTTTAATACTTCTCTCATTTTGCCACCAGAAACTCCATTTCCTTATAATTTATTGTTTTTGCTTAAATTTGGGATAGAAAAATTATTCACATCAACAGTTTTTGCGATTGTCTAATATAGGTATTTGTCAAAAATTTCACTAGCCTCATGAGCTAGTGAAATTTTATTCACCTCATACTTGTCAAAAATTTACTCGCAGCGAACTTTGTTACCGATTTACACACGCTCTTTCAAAACAAAAATTTAATATTCATCAAATTTGAAAAATCAGCTTTTCAGCTTAAAATATTTTTTTTTTTTAGATGGATTCAACGGACAACTGTCAAATTAATGACAATGGTAAGCTAACATTTGATTTAAAGTATATGTGTACTTATGTACATACATATTTTTACTAATAAAAATGCTTCGTTAGGCTTATTCATAGAAGCTGTGCGTGCAAGACCAAGTCTATGGGACCTAGGGCTGAACTCCTACCGAAACCAAGCACTCAGAAATAAGGCTTGGCAGGAAGTTCTTGAAGAACTTGGTAAGAATCAGTTTACTTATGAACATTTATTATATTGCATCTAATTAAAATTGTAGGTATTGCTATATCTCAAGAAAACATAAAGGCCATAGGCAAGCGATGGAGTTCTCTAAGGTATCAATATAGCAAGTGGAGGGAATTCGATACCAAGAGTGGATCAAGTGAAGGAATTAAGTTTTTTCCACACTAAGCACAAATGCCGTTTCTTAACGACTAGATAGTCACTCGAAAGTATGCGTATTTAAATGTATGTATACTGGATGTCCTAGACTACCCGTCCACCCCTTCTAAAATTGGGGAAAACGTCTGTTATTGGAAAACGCAAAAATATAGACTGCTAAGACGTGAATTTCTCCCTGTTGGCCGTACTGCCGACTTGCTGTTTCGGACGGAAGTGGGTTTAAGTGACCGGAAGTGCATTATTTTAACCGGTAGTCCATTCCAGCGAAAATGTTGAAACAAAAGTTATGTATTTCCATCCGCAGAATCAGAATCTATAGTAAAAACATGTATACCCTCCGTAGCATCTCCGTCTTGGCAGTTGACGTTTTTGCGTTTTGCGATAGAAAACATTTACCCTCATTTTATAAGAGGGGATGGGCGATCTAGGATGCAATGGAATTGGAAAACTTGCCAGCCCCTCTTTAGAAAATTAAAAATTCGAATAATGACAGTTATTAACGAAGAAATAACTGAGTACGAAAACTCGAATTTATAAATTTATAACCTACAAAGCGTTTCATAGCTATACGAGCACCACATTTCTACAAGTTTTGATCACTTATTCTTTTGTCTTTTAATGTTTTATTTTTTTATAAAAACTATATCTAGTTTATTCTTTCACAAAATCCACATAAATCCAAGTTTCAAACTTTGTACAAAAAATAATAAACATTTAACAAAGTTCCATCAAAATTTCAAGCTTTTTAATTACAATTTCGAGAGAATTTTCGGTTTAAAGTTTTATAGTCTCTTAAATTTTAGTAAAATAAAGCATCGTACAGCTCCATAAGTAAAGTAACTCTTCTTACCGTTTTTCATGGCAGGCTGTAGGTGTGTGTTTGGCAGGCTGTAGGTGTGTTTTTGGTTAGTGTATTGGTGTTTTTGGTTCAGTGTGTTAGTGTATTTTGAATAAATTGTAATAGAAATAAAAGAAGTTGTAATAGAAATTACAGAATTTGTAAAAGATAAGAGCACATGCCAAAAAACCGGTGATCTCAGCTGTAGGCTTTTTTTAGCAAACAGCTGATAGTGTTTTTTCTTATGAAACTGTACGATGAAATAAAGTGCCGGAGAAAAGTATTGCCACAGTTAATTTTTCGCAATATAAGCAAAGTTTTTCATTCTAATTTCTTTTCGATAATTTTTTTATAAAAATATATACATATGTGTTCACACTACACCATAAACATAAATATAAAATCTCTAAACTTTGTGCAAAACTCAGCAAAATTCGATAAATTTGCATCTAATTTGCAACTTTCTATTGAAATATTTTAGACAAATTTTAAGTATGCAGTTTTATAGCCGATTCAATTTTAGTATAACAAAGTTCAAGTTGAAGTTTCTAAATAATCGCGTTGATTTTAAAACTATAAAACTGCATACTTAGAAAAAATCTCAGTAAAAAGTTGCAAATTAGTATGTAAACTTATTGAATTTTCCTGAGTTTTGCACAAAGTTTAGAGATGTTATTTTTATTTTTTATTTTTTTTAATCATCGAAAATAAATAAGAATATAAAACTGTGCATATATTGCGAAAAATGTACATACATAAATGCAATTTTATTTAGTAATACAAATAAGCAAAATTAAAGTATTTTTTTTATCAGATACTATCGTTGATAAAGTACGGCAATTTTCGCTCGTAGAACATTTTTCCAAACTTGCATCTTGCAAATGCTCCATTATCACTTTCTAGGCCGGAGGCACCAATATCGCACATTATAAATTTATACTCAGCATCTGCCATTGCCATTAATAAAATTGAATTTGTTTTTTTTTTAGTTAAAAAATGTAGTTCCTGAATTCGGTGGTACGTAAAATATTTTTATGAGTGGGGTAAGTTTACGGAAATTGTAAGTTTATGCACCTTTATTTGGATATGCTTTCCATCTAATGCTACAATGCAGTTAGGAAACTGCCACTTATTTTATATATATATTCACCTTAGAGTAATAACCCAACGCATCTCTTCAGCGATTGGTTCACGAACTAAATATTCTTTTTTGATCAAGGGACCGACAAGTCCTAGCAACTCCTCGAACTCTACTATTCCCATTTGACAATATTCAAATGTTGAAACTGGACCACAAAAGCTCCATCGTAATTCCGATGTTTATAATATGGTCTGATCCAACACTCCTCTTCTTAATTCTTTTATTTTCCAAAAGATCTAAGATATCGAACTCTTCAAACCCCATTATGTCCATTTTGATTTATCCGGATGGAGGAATATATTTCGAAACGTTATTTGTTTATTAATTTAAAAAAAAAACTGCCAAATATATATGAAAGTAAAAATTATAGGAAACGTATATATTTAGTTCGTTCTTTTCTAATATAGTGTTGGTGCTTCTTTTCTAGGAAAATTCATACGGCCTATGACCAGATTCATACCATGTAAATGCACCATTATTACAAAACCTTTCTATTATTGTATCATGTTGGTATCTCTGCATCTGTTAAACTTTTTATGGGAAGATGTATGAAAATCCAACTTGCTATAATTTCAAATGCTTAACAGTTCCACAACAGTATGTTTACAGTATTTCCCCATAATTTTTCATATGAAAAAATTTATTATATGCATCCCACTCGATATCATTGAATTCCTCATTGGATCAGTTCATGTAATGTTATAAATATGTTTGTGTTTTTCTCTTGCTTTTCTTGCTTTATTACGACACTATAGAAGTTGATGTTTTTTGAAATGTTTTAAGTTTTTATTTGCCTTAACGTATGTATGTACATGATACAAAAAAGAAGGTAGTTTCAATAAACAACTTTTTGATTAAAAAGCAGATTTTTGACAATTGCTCAATTGTGAAAAATTCGAAGCGGCGTTACCCAATTCTAAGTTTTTTGGTGTGGGAGATTTTATATCCTAAATTTGGGATTATAAATAAAATAGTTGTGTTAATATTGACCTTTTAAAAATAATTAATATCTTATCTTAAAAACGTTTAAATTTTACATTAAATTCGATAACAACTTGCCAAATCATTATTTTAATATTAATAAATTTTTAGTGAACATATTTTAAAATGTTTTAGTGTCCTCATGTCATCTGATTATTTCACAATGTAGTTTTCTATATCGGATATGATGTTTCTGATATAATTTAGACACTGAAAATATACATTTCGATCTGTTATTTAATACATATTGTCTTTGTCCACTTAACAGCAAATGGAATTTACTTTGGAACGCATGGGCCGCGAAATTTTTCCAGCAACATATATTATTTTCAGATGAAATTTTGACACACCCAAAAGTGAAATATAAAATAAACTAGCTATACCCTGCCACGCTTTGCTGTGGCATATTCCTGTTACATGGATGATAAATTATTAACGAAACAAAGCATACGTTTCATATGAGTTTAATTTTGTAATAAGTACTTGTGTGCACACAATATTTGTCGTGTTTCCATTCTCTGCATTGATATCAAGGATATCTGGTTTGCCGACACGGGAACACGCAACATCTAAGAACCAATCCGCATCTCACTCTAAACCACACTTTTCCAAAGGATAACCTTGAGCATTACTAATTGTGATTCCGAATGTCAATCGAATCGGGAATTGCAATCTTTAAAATTTAAATGGTGTATCGGTCGGAATCATGGGAATTCTTCACCTTTGAAAGGCCACGTAAAAATCTTTACTTACACTACGTTCTTCATCAATTTCTTAACTGCGAGTCGCGTACCGTTGCGGAGTTTTAGCTGATTAATATTCCGCAACGTGATAATTGGCATACCTATTTTCAATTCAGTATGTGGGGTCATCCCTGGAAGATCAATCGGGTTAAAAAATTATGTTGGATAACTAACTGATTCGTCTTCTTCCACAACGGTGTTTATCGACGCATATGTTATTGTTTAAGCGACTTCTGCATTTCCCGCTTAAACAAAGAACAACGAACACACAGACGCACTTGTTTTTAAAGGTACTTCGCTCGTGTTTAATTGGGTATGCATTTTTTATGCAATTCTCAAATATCTCTTCGCTGAACTTAGTGAAGTGATAAGTCGCTGGCATTTTCAGCTATGGTCAACGCTAACCCAGCTTGGCTATAACACGGTGCTTTGAGCATCACCGACACTCCACTCCCGGAGTAATTTTTGGCATCGTATTAAGCTACTGCTTACAAACTACACTGGGGCTCTGCACGAATGCATCCCTGGATAAATCCCAGCTCATTGCCCAGCAGCCTAACTGCCATACCTAAACAAAAGCGTCAGCGTTGTCCGGCTGTCAAAAAATTCTCATGCTCATACAATTTGTATGAAGCATACCGAAACAACGCGGCGTCAACGCTGAGCGGTTGGAAAATCCGATTTTGACAGGGCGTTAGGTATTGAAGTTGGCTGCAGAAAACGGCGAAACTGTCATTTTCGTGTTACAAACAAACTAACCTATGCTTATTGTTGGTGTTTTTTCTGCATTTGACGTAGCTTTGACGCTTTTGTTTAGGTATGGCACTTCGGCGCTAACTCTAGGCGTCAGAAACCGCTCCGCCCAACGCTTTTGTTTAGGTATGGCAGTAAGGCAGCTAGAGCATGACTCCTCCAATGTAGTCCCACAACGAATACACGGTGAAACGGCCACATCTTGCGCTACCGCTTCATCAGCCTGCCCGCATATCTCTCTCTCTCTCTCTCTCTCTCTCGCATATCAGACATATTAAGTGCGTGGCTGACTTGATGTGCACCTATAAACCATACGGACTCATTGAGCTCGATACACAAACACTCGCAAAGGTAATCCCTACCTCCTCAACTACTCTAACTCGACCACAACTCTAAACCTGGGCTCAAATCGTCACATACGATATCGTATTACTCGTCACGTAAAAACAAATTTTTTAGATTTTGACGTACGTGAACGTAGTCTTTGTCTCATTCAGCTTATACTGCCTGACGTATCACGTAATTTTCTTTCGTATGGTTTTCGATCCGTGAACGGATGTTACGATTTGTTTGGTCTCCCGCTCTCCCTCAGCTAAATAGTTGTCACTTTGAATGCTGGATTGAATAACATTAGTGGTGTTAACCAA
>NW_016160205.1:52901-68484 GCF_001687245.7 Rhagoletis zephyria | reverse complement strand
TAACGGTAATTTTCAGAAATACGAAAACTGTCATATTTTAGTAACTACTGAAGATTATTCACTCAAAATTTATATTACCAAAAAATTTTAGACGGAAAATAAGAATATTATAAATTTTGGAAAATGGGCGTAGCCACGCCCACTTATGGTTACATGCCACCAATTTCTTCCAAACTTGGCACAGTTGTTGGCCTTGGCATAGCATACCAAATGGCCGAACATTTTTAAAACCGGACGATAACCACGCCCACATCCTATATAACGGTAATATAGAAAAATACAAAATCTTCGATAAATCAGTAAATATTAAAGATAATTTATTCAAAATTGATGCTTGCAACAATTCTTTACCAAGGAATACGTTTATGATAAAATTTTGGAAAATGGGCGTGGCACCGCCCACTTATGATTATTAACTAGACTTGAGCGAACCCCATTAACTAAGGAAGCACACATAAGAGAGCTAGACACAATATATGCTATTGCCAAAAACAATGGATACAAAAAAGATCTGGTGGACAAAATTAGTAAAGACTCGAAACGANGATCTCGGTATGGTTATTGTGCTTGCCACATAAAAGCGAAACGTTGAAAATTATTGAGATCGGACTAAAATTACGGTCGCTTTTCATATAAGTGTAAATTTCAGAAATGCTTGAAACTTCAATATTTCGAAATTTAATGACGCTAATTTACTCAAAATTGATACACCCCGGCTTACCATTTAGCGGTAGCTTTCGGAAAGGTGAAAAACCTATATTTAATACTTGCTCCGGGTATTTAATGTTCGGCTCCACCCGAACTTAGACTTTCTTACTTGTTATTTTATCCTTTATTTAATTTTTATCTACTACTTTTAATTTTCAAATATATTAAATAAAATAAAAACACGTATGATAAAGTAAATTAAGGTGTTCTACAACAAAGTGTGTAAATACAAACGTATGTGGTACATATGAAAATATAATAACATTAATCGCCAACACTAAAAAATATCCCGTCATCGTCGCTGAGTGAGGTTTCATATGTTATCGCCCTTGTTCTGTCTGCAGAAAAACTTTCCAATAACCAATCAGTCGCGGTTTGTTGCTTTGTAGTTAGAAGATGTTCCAGTAAGGAATGCAATCCTAGTTGGCCTAAGCGCGTTCCAAGAACATCATTTGACGTAATGCGACAGACATTAAAGTCTCCAACAACTATTAATTCTCCATTATTTCTATTACTCAGCTCCTTTATATCTTCTTGCAATATTCTTCTAAATGCTGGTAATGAAAAAGATGGATTTCTGTATACTACAGCGATTGCAAAGTCTGGTTTTGATATCGACGGAAACTGATACACTTTCCCGGCTACATGATGACTTTTAATGAAACTTGTGGTAAAGCAACTTTCATGACCAGTTTTACAGTAAATTATTACTCCATTCCGTGAGCGGCTTTGTCTAGTTTGAGTTGCTCCATCGATACGCGCTACAATGCTACAGCCTTCGATTTGTAATTCTTCTTCTGGATGGGTCCAAGTCTCGGCAAAACAAATGATATCCGCTGAACAAATAAGGTGGTCACTTCTACTGTCATCGATATGCTTTCTTAAGCTTCTTATGTTTTGATAGTACAATAGAAGTGTGTTATCTGGGCGTTCAATTGCAAATTTGTAGAGCGTCTCTAATTTTTTTAATTTCTGAAGTATATTCAGCTGTGCTTGGACTACTTCGTTGCCTCCAAAAGGTCTAGGTGGAATAAAATTACCTACAATAAATAGTCCTGAAGCACTTGTTGCTCTACTGCATCCGACGTACAAAGCTGATCGGCTCATNAGTCCTGAAGCACTTGTTGCTCTACTGCATCCGACGTACAAAGTTGATCGGCTCATTCCCTTCTTAGTATGAATAGCAACCAATCTGTAAGTTGCTCCTTGGCTTTAGCATATTGTTATTGCCTCTGCTCTGGTATTATAGGGAACTGCCTTCTTTCTATCGAGACTTGTTCGTTTCTTCTATATTGGAAGGTGCGATCTACTTTTTCAATTGGTGTCCAGCTCGATTCGTGGGGGTGAGGCTTTTTGGGACGTGCTATTACTCCAATTCCTGGCTCGGAAAAGTGCATCCAAAGAATTAATGGTGTCCGTTTGGGGCCTCGATGGTCAATTTGCATTAGCCGGCCCGTGTCTCTATTTACCAAGCCATCTGCAGTATCAATGTTGACCGTAATTATGTATTTTGCAGAGGTTTTTAGCCCATTCCTTGTGTCTCCGATATTTTAAAATTCTTAATGGCATCACTCTGTCTTTCGCTGTAGAGATAAACTCTTCTGTGGCGATTTCAGCCAATCTTGCGGTATTATATAGAGATACATCCGCGTTGGAATAAAAAAGATGAATACAGTCGTTGGGTATCTCGTTAAAATTGGTTTCTCTTGCTTTAATGAGCTCGATATCATCAGATGTAATTTTTCCTTCGGACATGTTGTTGAGAGCAACGGCAAATGCCTGATCTCTTTGGCGCTTTATCTCGGTGAGTTCGAAGAAACGGAACAAATCCCAAAGTGGTGTGCCAGTAATTGCGCTATATGGATCCGATTGGTTTGGGGAGAAAATCCATCTGTCTCTTACTGGCGACAGTTGCTTTAAGTCGCCAAAAACAATTAATGGTATACCTCCAAAATACTCGCTAGAGCGAAATATTTGTTTTAAACGGGCATCTAAATATCCAAATATTTTGGCACCGACCATTGAAATTTCATCCACTATTATTAACTGAAGGTCTATTAGGTTTGAATAGATAGAATTAACACTATCATTGCTGAGAGGTCGTAATTCAGTTGAGGATTGGTTTATCGGTAAGNTGTTTTAAACGGGCATCTAAATATACAAATTTTTTTTACACCGACCATTCAAATTTCATCCACTATTATTAACTGAAGGTCTATTAGGTTTGAATAAATAGAATTAACACTATCATTGCTGAGAGGTCGTAATTCAGTTGAGGATTGGTTTATCGGTAAGGAAAAGATCGAGTGCAAAATTGCGCCTCCAATTCCAAATGCAGCTTTTCCTGTAGAAGCACACAATACGACTTTAATTGTCTCGGGATTACTCGTGTTTGCTCGTGTTGTCAGTGACTGGTATAAAGCGGAAATTAATCGGCTTTTTCGTACTCCAGCTCCGCCTCCGACGTATTCGTAAAAGTGTCTCTTCAGCTTCATGTTATGGTGAACATGATAAAAATATTCCCGCTGTTTTCTGTTCAAGGAGCGCACAATTGAGAGCAGCTCATTTTCTTAAATAAGTATAGGTAGTCTTATGAGCCTGACCTCCTCCAAGTTTGGGTTCTGTAGCTCATCGCTTTGAAAGACGTCGACATCATTGCCGATTTATGGAATAGCTAGTGCTCTAAATTCCTTATCCAAGAAAGGGGTAACATCAACCTGAACATCTTCCTCTGCTGTTTGCTGATTTAAGTTCTCTAAAATGCTTTCGAGCTCACGGTCTAAGAACTTGTGGTATTTCTGCTTGTTCTCTTCAATAATTGATTTGTTGTCATTACAAACTCGTCAGCATCGATTAAATCAGCTGCTTCGTTACGCCAGAGATAAAATAGCATAGCCATTTCCCGAAAGTAGTCTGATCGAGAAAACTCAACACTAAAACGTCTCCACCTTAATATAAGAGGGCGCTTTCTCTTCCANGCTTTCGAGCTCACGGTCTAAGAACTTGTGGTATTTCTGCTTGTTCTCTTCAATAATTGATTTGTTGTCATTACAAACTCGTCAGCATCGATTAAATCAGCTGCTTCGTTACGCCAGAGATAAAATAGCATAGCCATTTCCCGAAAGTAGTCTGATCGAGAAAACTCAACACTAAAACGTCTCCACCTTAATATAAGAGGGCGCTTTCTCTTCCAGATGGAACCGCTCCTTTCATTTAATTGAAGCCGGAGCTCGTTTGCTTCAGAATTTTCATCAACTGGTTCGACTTTTTCATTGTCCTCGTTTTCAAGTGTCGACACTGTTCTTGTTTTTGAAAATCGGTACAATGCAGCAAAATCAGCAATACAGAGTTGCCCTAGCCGACTTGGCCTTTGAATATATTGATCCAGAAGTTCGGTACATAAATATCAGTTGAATCAGCAGGAAGCCTTTCTAGATCACTTTTCGGCTTCACTATTCTGACTCTTTTGTCTGGGTGTGACGTATTAATAAAAATTTCTCCTTCGCTGGCTTCTGAAAGATAGAGACCCAAAATATTATAGGATGCTTCTTGGGCGGGCACCTCCGATCCGTTAACAAATTAATTGCCTATGTGTTGTAATTTTTGCTTAATTGTGAAATTTCCAGCATTTATTTCATCCATGGCTTGTCTTAACAGCTGAGATACCCCTCTATTAGATTTGTTGATATAATTTATTATGTAGCTGCAGCATGCATAGGCGTCAAGTATGAACTGAATGTCCATATTTGCTCTATGCAAACGCAAAATGTCGCTGTTATATGCGTTAAGCAGTCTATCTGGAAATTTCCTTCGTAGAAATATTTGAGGCTTCTTTAAACTGGAACGCAGCGCTAATTTGTAATTCTCATAAGTTGTGGAAATGTCTGGATGCATTAGGAATTCCTCAAAGTTGTTCAGGTTCTCTGCTTCCATATTCTCATTGTGTTGGCTTAAAACATTTTCAATTTTTTGCAACAGAGCCAGGTGTTGTTCACTTACTTTGTTTTCATCCAGAGGTATTAATACCTCAGTTCGGGGCATTGGTGGGTAAGGCATGTTGGAACGACAGACTTGCTGACCTCTTACATCCCTCAAGCAAGCACGACCATGTCTATGTCTTTGGTAGTCAATAAATTGCTGCACCTCTGGATTACTTCCATCTGTGGTTATAAATTGGTCGACAAAATCCACTATGGGGTCAATATTTATTATACCTGCTGTCTCCAGAGTAGGGGCGTTACTTATCCAGTACATTCCATGACAGTGGGGACTACGTCTGTGTTGGAACTCAATCCTCCAGTAATAATGAATAACCACATGTGGCTCAAATATTTTATCTTTGAGTAGCTTAACCATTTGTCGGAAACGATAATCGAAGTACCGTGAACAGGTTACAGGATCTGTCCTTATAAGCCGAGCCTTCTCTGAATTTGATATTTGTGCTGCCTCATTTTCGGAAATATCCATTTTGTCCACAAGTTTTGTTAGAATAACCAATAATTCAGTCCATTTTGTCTCTGCAGCCGACAGGGTGATGAATAACGATGGCAACCCAAATTGACGAATCATCGCTAAAATCTTCTTTTTCTCTGCCTCCCAGTTAGCAGGGGATGATCTGAGACCCTTTAGGATGTGCTATCCCTCGTCATGTTGGACTAAGTTGCTAATAAAATTCGTATCGACCATATTTGCTGCGGTGATGTTGGAGGCTCCAGATTTTTTCCGCAAACAAATAGAAATTGCATCTTTAATGCGCTGCAACTCATAATATTTATATTTCCAGAAAAAATTATCAACAAGTGCACATCGTCGGTCATATCTGCGAACTTTTGACCTCACTATTTTGCTGTAGTTAAGCGTCGTTCGCCTTTTTTTGCCACAAAAAAATTGTTGGAAAGACAATTCCTCTGCATCGTCATCTCTTGTTATATCGATAGGAATTCGGCCCTCTCCAGGGGCTATTGCTATTCGTACTAATGAAAGGTTTTCGATGAGGTCGTTATCCAAAAGTGTTTCCTCACCACCTGGATTTATCTCATCTTCTCCGATTAGCTCAATTCCAACATTTTCCTCATGGCGCGTCTGCAAATCTCTGACGATATGCTCATCTGCCGGATCGGCGATAAAAGGCACTGATTCATGCTTCCGAACGTCTGTAAAATATTGTGTTGACGTCGAGATTTGGGTGCTTTGTTGCAATGTTACACTTTTTTCAATTTTTTGGTTTGGTGGGGAAACCAAGTTCCACCACAACACACGCACACCATAGTAGGCCCTTCTTTTATTTTGGCTTCATATTGCGCATATTGAGCCAAGTAACGTAATTGGTGCTCAATATTACGAGCTTCTTCTAGTGCTTCTGGAAACAGATTTTCTCGGTTCGTTGCAATCCTCAAACGCTGCCTCTCGTTTTCTCTTCTTCGATTTTCTGGATTACATCTGTGAAGCTGGACTTGTTGAAGTGCGTTTTGCCTAAGAGTTTCCTCGCGTCTGAAACTTTGCTGTCGAGTAATTCTCCTTTGGGAAGTATTTCTTAGTTGCTCCCGGCGTCTTGTAATAGGGTTTAAGCGTCTTTAAGTTCTCGCAAGTCCATCACGAACACGTTCAGTTTCTCTTAAAACTGGGACGGTCCTTCTGGTCCTATGCCCAATGGTGTTCTGGGCTTGCTCATCTGTTCTCAACTCCAGATTTTGTCTTCGTAGTGCACGTGCCTCCGCATCGCGAACCCGTTCAGTTTCCCTTAATTGCGGGACAGTCCTTCTTGACCGGTGCGCCATGGTGTTCTGGGCTTGTTCGCCCCTTCTTAACTCCGGATTTTGTCTTCGTAGTAGACGTGCTTCCGAGTCGCGAACCCGNTTTGTGCTGCCTCATTTTCGGAAATATCCATTTTGTCCACAAGTTTTGTTAGAATAACCAATAATTCAGTCCATTTTGTCTCTGCAGCCGACAGGGTGATGAATAACGATGGCAACCCAAATTGACGAATCATCGCTAAAATCTTCTTTTTCTCTGCCTCCCAGTTAGCAGGGGATGATCTGAGACCCTTTAGGATGTGCTATCCCTCGTCATGTTGGACTAAGTTGCTAATAAAATTCGTATCGACCATATTTGCTGCGGTGATGTTGGAGGCTCCAGATTTTTTCCGCAAACAAATAGAAATTGCATCTTTAATGCGCTGCAACTCATAATATTTATATTTCCAGAAAAAATTATCAACAAGTGCACATCGTCGGTCATATCTGCGAACTTTTGACCTCACTATTTTGCTGTAGTTAAGCGTCGTTCGCCTTTTTTTGCCACAAAAAAATTGTTGGAAAGACAATTCCTCTGCATCGTCATCTCTTGTTATATCGATAGGAATTCGGCCCTCTCCAGGGGCTATTGCTATTCGTACTAATGAAAGGTTTTCGATGAGGTCGTTATCCAAAAGTGTTTCCTCACCACCTGGATTTATCTCATCTTCTCCGATTAGCTCAATTCCAACATTTTCCTCATGGCGCGTCTGCAAATCTCTGACGATATGCTCATCTGCCGGATCGGCGATAAAAGGCACTGATTCATGCTTCCGAACGTCTGTAAAATATTGTGTTGACGTCGAGATTTGGGTGCTTTGTTGCAATGTTACACTTTTTCAATTTTTTGGTTTGGTGGGGAAACCAAGTTCCACCACAACACACGCACACCATAGTAGGCCCTTCTTTTATTTTGGCTTCATATTGCGCATATTGAGCCAAGTAACGTAATTGGTGCTCAATATTACGAGCTTCTTCTAGTGCTTCTGGAAACAGATTTTCTCGGTTCGTTGCAATCCTCAAACGCTGCCTCTCGTTTTCTCTTCTTCGATTTTCTGGATTACATCTGTGAAGCTGGACTTGTTGAAGTGCGTTTTGCCTAAGAGTTTCCTCGCGTCTGAAACTTTGCTGTCGAGTAATTCTCCTTTGGGAAGTATTTCTTAGTTGCTCCCGGCGTCTTGTAATAGGGTTTAAGCGTCTTTAAGTTCTCGCAAGTCCATCACGAACACGTTCAGTTTCTCTTAAAACTGGGACGGTCCTTCTGGTCCTATGCCCAATGGTGTTCTGGGCTTGCTCATCTGTTCTCAACTCCAGATTTTGTCTTCGTAGTGCACGTGCCTCCGCATCGCGAACCCGTTCAGTTTCCCTTAATTGCGGGACAGTCCTTCTTGACCGGTGCGCCATGGTGTTCTGGGCTTGTTCGCCCCTTCTTAACTCCGGATTTTGTCTTCGTAGTAGACGTGCTTCCGAGTCGCGAACCCGTGCAGTTTCCCTTAATTGCGGGACAGTCCTTCTTGACCGGTGCGCCACTGTGTTATGCGCTTGTTCATCCCATCTCAAATCCGGATTTTGTCATCGTAGTACACGTGCTTCCGAGTCGCGAACGCGTTCATTTTCCCTTAATTNGAATAACGATGGCAACCCAAATTGACGAATCATCGCTAAAATCTTCTTTTTCTCTGCCTCCCAGTTAGCAGGGGATGATCTGAGACCCTTTAGGATGTGCTATCCCTCGTCATGTTGGACTAAGTTGCTAATAAAATTCGTATCGACCATATTTGCTGCGGTGATGTTGGAGGCTCCAGATTTTTTCCGCAAACAAATAGAAATTGCATCTTTAATGCGCTGCAACTCATAATATTTATATTTCCAGAAAAAATTATCAACAAGTGCACATCGTCGGTCATATCTGCGAACTTTTGACCTCACTATTTTGCTGTAGTTAAGCGTCGTTCGCCTTTTTTTGCCACAAAAAAATTGTTGGAAAGACAATTCCTCTGCATCGTCATCTCTTGTTATATCGATAGGAATTCGGCCCTCTCCAGGGGCTATTGCTATTCGTACTAATGAAAGGTTTTCGATGAGGTCGTTATCCAAAAGTGTTTCCTCACCACCTGGATTTATCTCATCTTCTCCGATTAGCTCAATTCCAACATTTTCCTCATGGCGCGTCTGCAAATCTCTGACGATATGCTCATCTGCCGGATCGGCGATAAAAGGCACTGATTCATGCTTCCGAACGTCTGTAAAATATTGTGTTGACGTCGAGATTTGGGTGCTTTGTTGCAATGTTACACTTTTTTCAATTTTTTGGTTTGGTGGGGAAACCAAGTTCCACCACAACACACGCACACCATAGTAGGCCCTTCTTTTATTTTGGCTTCATATTGCGCATATTGAGCCAAGTAACGTAATTGGTGCTCAATATTACGAGCTTCTTCTAGTGCTTCTGGAAACAGATTTTCTCGGTTCGTTGCAATCCTCAAACGCTGCCTCTCGTTTTCTCTTCTTCGATTTTCTGGATTACATCTGTGAAGCTGGACTTGTTGAAGTGCGTTTTGCCTAAGAGTTTCCTCGCGTCTGAAACTTTGCTGTCGAGTAATTCTCCTTTGGGAAGTATTTCTTAGTTGCTCCCGGCGTCTTGTAATAGGGTTTAAGCGTCTTTAAGTTCTCGCAAGTCCATCACGAACACGTTCAGTTTCTCTTAAAACTGGGACGGTCCTTCTGGTCCTATGCCCAATGGTGTTCTGGGCTTGCTCATCTGTTCTCAACTCCAGATTTTGTCTTCGTAGTGCACGTGCCTCCGCATCGCGAACCCGTTCAGTTTCCCTTAATTGCGGGACAGTCCTTCTTGACCGGTGCGCCATGGTGTCCTGGGCTTGTTCGTCCCTTCTCAACTCCGGATTTTGTCTTCGTAGTACACGTGCTTCCGAGTCGCGAACGCGTTCATTTTCCCTTAATTGTGGAACAGTCTTTCTTAACCGGTGCACCATGGTGTTCTGGGCTTGTTCGTCCCTTCTCAACTCCGGATTTTGTCTTCGTAGTACACGTGCTTCCGAGTCGCGAACGCGTTCATTTTCCCTTAATTGTGGAACAGTCTTTCTTAACCGGTGCACCATGGTGTTCTGGGCTTGTTCGTCCCTTCTCAACTCTTGATTTTGTCTTCGTAGTATACGTGCTTCCGAGTCGCGAACGCATTCATTTTCCCCTAATTGTGGAACAGTCCTTCTTAATCGGTGCGCCATGGTGTCCTGGGCTTGTTCGTCCCTTCTCAACTCCGGATTTTGTCTTCGTAGTACACGTGCTTCCGAGTCGCGATCCCTTTCAGTTTCCCTTAATTCCGGAACAGTCCTTCTTGACCGGTGCGCCATGGTGTTCTGGTTTCGTTCCATAACTCTACGCATTGGTAGACGCCTTCTTACTCTGTGCAATGCTGCATCATTTTCCCTTTCTATTTGACGAAACAGGGTTTATGAAGACCGAAGGTTAGCCATAAAACTAGCGCTTATTGTCCTATTTTGCGATAAATTTCGTTCGTAGTGCTGGCGGCTCCGAATGACAGCTTCACGGGTTCGTTGTTCTTGTGATCGCGCAGATACTCGTGGAAGTTTTTATAAATAATTGTAGTAAATATATTTAAATTTCGAATTTAATGAATTATATATATTTTTTATATTTAATATTTAGAGATCAACCAGATATCGCTTTGAAGTCTAAATTTAAACGAAATACTTATATTTTAGTAATTCAAAATAACAATTATGTGTTTTCTCATAAAGAAATTTCCGAAATAACCTCTTAAAGAGAATAGGTAGAGAAAATCGGGGCCGTCGTTTAGCGAAATACGAGCAGCGTTGCCGTTTTGGTCCGATGGGACCAAAACTTGTAGGTTCATTCTCCTTTGGTAGCTTGGTTGGTTTGATGAACCTTTTGGTAGGCAACAATTTAAAAAAAAAAAAACCAAATTTAGCATTAAAATTTGTTCGCTTAATTTACGTTTACACGTTCAAAACATTGCTTTCACTTTGCTCACACGTATAAGATTTCTTAGTTTTTTTTCCTATATTTTATTAAGAAGACAATTTTCTGCAAAAACTAACTTCCCAAAGCTATGACCGATTGGCTGTTGAAATAGAACCAGAAATTACCTATAGTCTTGAAAAAAAAATTTATGATAGCCAATTTGCAAAGTGAAACGAATTTAGGATTTTTTGCATAAATGTGTGATTTTGTTTTTTCACACACAAAGAAAAGATGTTTGATATGAATGGAATTAATCTCAAAGGTATTTAAATTTTTTACAAAAGTTTATATACAATACTTCAATTCTTTTATTTATAGGCCCTGTTAACAATAATATGTGTAGTTTTAATTTTTACTGTTAATTTTTGTAGTTAAAAACCCCGTAAATTCAATAAGTCTAGCTTTAATGATGAACAAAATTTTGGTAGTTTGGAAACTGATTTTGTAGGCATTTTGGTACTTAAAAATATTTTGAAGTGGCAACACTGAATACGAGTAGCATTGTCTGGTGTGAAAGGAAAGCATCTATAGCTACTAGTCGCGTAGGTTACCTAAATGAATCACCGTCATAATGGACGATACGTCTTTAACAACTGTTAGATAAAGTGTGTCATTGAGAGTATGGAAATGTCTGCCATGATCTATTGTCTTGATCAATGGTTGTCCACTGTAAAACTGTAACATGGTTTAACACTTTTTGTTTCAGCCACCGCTATATTTCCAAGTTCTAACGACTTTCATCCTTTTGTTGAATATTCTTGTTGGTACATCCCTACTCCCTCTCTCATAATGATTTGAAGTCAATACAACAACAATAAAAAAACCAGCAGACAAAAATGTAAATTAAGGCAGATGTTACAGTTTTGCACTCACTCTCAGTTTTGCATTTGACAGTTATCTTTTACTTAGTTGGAAGTCAGATGACTTTTTTCTATATTGTAATTTATTGAAGAAGTGATCACCAGTAAATAACATAGTTAATCAGGAACCATAAATGTAAATAATAGATTTACTGCGGAAAGGCGGAACCGCACGAAAAGTGGCAAAAAATTTTGGAATTTGCTACTTAAAAATGTTAAGACTTAGAAAAAATATAGCCTAAAGTGTTCCCAAGGACAAAGGAAGTCTGTTAAAAAATATTACGGTACGATATCTTGTGAACTTAGAAGCAAGTAGCGATGCAGCCACTATTACAGAAGCGCTTAAGGTATTAAACTTTAATGCAAATCAATAGACAGCGAGGCGAAGAATTGCCAAATTGAGCGCGAAGGCATCATAAAGAAGAAAAAAGCAAATTTGATCATAATACATTTGCAAGTATGGTAGCATTTCGCTGCAACGCCCGAAAACCGAACCGCTGCCTATTGGGATATGTTAGGCCGTTCAGAATGCAATAAAAAACATATTTTTAAGTTTCAATTGAAGGTTATTTGGTCTGACAAGACTAAATTAATCGCTTTCAATCAGATGGCCGGGCATGGTATTGGATCAAAGACCCAAATTAAGCCTAAGCGCATCATGTACTGCAAACTGTGAATCACAGTGGTAGGATCTTAATTGTTTGGGGTTGTATTTCAAAAATTTTGTTGGTCCGTTAGTACGCATTATGCGTAAGGAACAGTATCTGTTCATATTTCAACAAAATTTGCAAGATGTAGTCGAAAAATGAGAGTTTCTGCTGAAAAATCACCCAAAACATACTGCATATGTTCGCAAAGACTGGATACAAAAGCAAAAATTTGCTAATTTGAAATGACCTCCACAAACGGCGGACATGAGTCTCATCGAGAATTTGCGAAATCAACTAAAAGCACAGCTTACTAAGTATCAAATTCCGTAAAATCGAGTACATGAGCTGTGAAAGCAAACTAAGGATGTACCTCCAGAATTTTTACAAAGATACAAATAAGCTATGCCAAATCACATCCAGGAACTGAAACAGGCAAAAGAGTACTGAACATTGTGTTCGTAGTTCTTTTTTTCGTGAAAATTGTTAAAAAGCTCCTAAAAATATATGAGTGCAAAACTGTAACATCTGCCTTAATTTACATTTTTGTCTGCTGTTTTTTTATTGTTGTTGTATTGACTTCAAATCATTATGAGAGAGGGAGTAGGGATGTACCAACAAGAATATTCAACAAAAGGATGAAAGTCGTTAGAACTTGGAAATATAGCGGTGGCTGAAACAAAAAGTGTTAAACCATGTTACAGTTCTGCTCGTCACTGTATGTATGAACAAAGTGAACCAAACAGGTAGCAGTGCATGCACCAGCTGTAATTACTATTCCTTCCTGACAGATTTTGGAAATAACAAAGACCTATCACGCCTTCGGTCTGCGGACAAACAGTTGTTTGTAATTCAATGAGTTTCAACATAAAAAGAACCGGGTTAACTGACAAAGTGTTTAGGAATTTTCTTCCGTTTTTTGAGAAGTGTTATTGTTTTGAATTTAAACATTCTAAGCTACTTCTTCGTAATAGGGAATCACACATGTGTACGTTCCGCAGTTTGAGTACCTGGCCTATAGTTTGCTAGCGACTGCTAAACTTTTCATAAAATTCCAAATTTCCCTTTACCCCTGTATACGCGAAAAGAAATACTTTTAGCACACTTATCGGACTCTAAATAATAAAAGAAATCGATGAAGCTGTAACTGTCTGTCCGTCCGTCAGCCCGTTCGTCTTTGCACACTATAAATATAGTAATAATTGGGATATCTTAACGAAATTGGTACGTGTATTTCTTCTGAGCTAAGGACGGGTAGTATTGAAAATGAGCAAAATTAGACAATAACCACGCTTACATCCCATGTAATGATAGTTTGGCAAAATACAAAAACCGCGTAGGCGCGGCCACTTATGAGTACATGTGCATATCTCGGTAACCGCTTCAACAATTTCTATAAAATTTGGCAAAGATGTTGGTCTTAGTGAAACATTTGCAATAATTATTTAGCAAGAAATACGTTTAGAAAAAATTTTGGAAAATGGGCGCGATACCACCCACTTGTGACCTCATATGTGTATCTAGGTGACTGTTCAATCCATTTGTATCAAACTCGGTATAATTAATGTACTTGACACAAAAAAGCAAGACGTTGAAAATGCTTGAAATCGGACAAAAATTACGCCCACTTTTTTATAAAACGGTATATTTCAGAAATACGGAAACTACGTTATTTCGAAATCTAAAGACGCATATTAACTCAAAATGCATTCTAACAATAATCTCTCAAAAAGAAATAAGATTATTATGGAATTTGGAAAATGGTCGTGGGGCCACCCACTTATGACTGTATACATAAGTATATTTCATTATACTATAGAAGATGTTTGAATGAAGGGTAAAACCATAACGATGGTTGTCGGTATTTAATGTTCGACTTCGCCCGAACCTAGACTTCTTGAATTGTTTGTCATAACTTAGACAAGGTACAAAATAATAGGTCTTTAGCCATCTTAAATGGAGGAGTTAAGTAAAAAAACTTATACCTGTAGCTCACAATATTTCACTGTTTTAGCCGTCTAAATGAAGGGGTTTTAAAGAAAAAACTCAAATCCGAACAATCATAGCTATGGGTTACATACCTCATGGAGCACCGAATTGGCTGATTTCCTCAATGGACTTTATATGATTGATAAGTAAATAGCTCAGACACCTTCTTCGGTTTTTGCTGTTAAAATGAAGGAGTTTTATTTGAAAACCTCATATCTCAACAGTGTTGTATGGAGCCAATAGGTTAAGGGACCCGATCTTTGTAATTTTCATTGTAAGATTTCTCTTGTTCATTAGTGAAAATAGTGCGAAATTTCATGTTCCTAGCTGCATAAATTGAGGAGTAATAACAAAAAATTTCATATCTGAACAATCAGTTGTATGGGAGCTGTATGTTATAGTGACCCGATCTTTGTCATTTTCCCTGTAAGTATTCTGTTTATAATGAGTAGTAATAGTACGAAATGTCATGTTCCTAACTGCATAAATAAAGGAATTATAACTAAAAATCTCATATCTGAACAATCAGTTGTATGTAAGCTGTATGTTATAGTGACCCGATCTTTGCCATTTTCTCTGTAAGTATTCTGTTTATAATGAGTAGTAATAGTACGAAATGTCATGTTCCTAACTGCATAAATGGAGGAGTTATAACGAAAAATACCATATCTGAACAATCAGTTGTGTGGAGGATATAGGTTATAGCGACCCGATCTTCGCCTTTTTACTGTAAGTAATATCTTGATAATGAGTGACAACAGTGCAAAATTTCAAGTTCCTAGCTACATAAACAGACAGACAGACAGACAGACGGACATGGCTAAATCGACTCAGCTCGACGTTCTGATCATTTAAGTATACATTTTAATGTGTCTATCTCTTCTAATCCTGGTACTTACAAACATCGGACCAAAGTTATAATACCATTTCATGCTCATAAAACGGATTTCTACCCGCCGGCGAATACAAGCAACCAAAAAGTACCTATCTGCGAGAAAATGAAACAAATACGGTCGCACTTAGATGGGTATGCGTGACCTAATGACAGTTAAAACAGACAGTAACACGAATACATGAAAGCGGAAGGAAACACGAACTATTCAAAACGAAAAATGACACTGAAGATGGCACAACGCCGAAACCGGTTTGTCCCTAAACCAAATTTGACAAGGGATGACGGAAAATCGTTCCACAATACATCAAAACTATTTTCCGTCAGTTTCCAGGGCAGTTAAAAAAGTAGTTGATGCTTTCCATTTCCAGACAACCGGTCAGGTACGAGCATGATTTTTAATTTCGACCAAACTCAAATACATTGTTTGTTGGTCCAAATAATGAGACACGTATTTTTTCTTTTGGCTCGGAAAAATTTTTCGGCCGAATTAAACGCGATTTTGTTTTTCAGGCAAAAATCGATTATTCGAATTGACAGTGAGAATGTTTTTTTAAAATGCCCATAACTTTGTCAAAATTTAATAGATTCCAACAATGTTTTTACTCAAATGTCAGTAATTCTTGTCACTTCAAGATAGAATGATATAATTATTGATTTTCATTATTTAAA
>NW_016160205.1:41120-52813 GCF_001687245.7 Rhagoletis zephyria | reverse complement strand
GGTAAAAAAGTTTGAGAGAAAAAAAATACACTTTTTGAGAAATTTAATTTAAAAAAAAATGTTTATTGTTAAATAAAAAATTTTAAATAATGAAAATCAAAAATTATATCATTCTATCTTGAAGTGACAAGAATTACTGACATTTGAGTAAAAACATTGTTGGAATCTATTAAATTTTGACAAAGTTATGGGCATTTTAAAAAAACATTCTCACTGTCAATTCAAATAATCGATTTTTGCCTGAAAAAAAAATCGCGTTTAATTCGGCCGAAAAATTTTTCCGAGCCAAAAGAAAAAATACGTGTCTCATTATTTGGACCAACAAACAATGTATTTGAGTTTGGTCGAAATTAAAAATCATGCTCGTACCTGACCGGTTGTCTGGAAATGGAAAGCATCAGTTTAATTTTCGCCCCGAAATTCATATCATAAATTTTGTGTTTCTAGTTCAGCTTTCGTCACTCAAAGAGGTGTTTTATTTGATATCAATTATTTTGGGATATCAAATTGAAAATCAACGAAAATCAAAATAAAAATATAAATGTTTTATTTTTCTCAAATAAATTGCTAAAAACGCTATCTAAATCTAAATGATTTATTCAAATATTTAACTTTGAATTCAATTCCATTGAGACATTTAATTTTTCGAACACAGAATAATGGCTTTATTCATAAAAAATTAAGTAGGTTTAAAAAGCTTTACAAAGCATTTCATTTAAATTTTTCAGTTTATAAACCTTTTTTAAAGCTACTTTATTTTTTTATTAATAGGGCCATAAAGCGACAAAGAATGAGCATATCCAAAGAAAAAATTAAAAATTAAAAAAAAATATTAAAAATGAAAAATTATAAAAACGTAGCAACTTGGTACCAACATTAGATGCAATAAGCAACTGTATTCGTCTCATTCTCTGCGCTGCACACATGTGTTTTTTTAAGAAGTTTCACTTCTATCGCGAGTACGGTGCTGCACTCGCCTTTTTATACCCGAGCGCACTTATGCACAAGGGCATTATAACTTTGTTCACATAACGGTTGTTTGTAACAGGCAAAACGAATCGAGATAGATATAGACAAATGTATACATAAATGATCAGGATGAAAAGAGAAATCGATTAAGCGGTGACTGTCTGNATGGGCGTGGCACCGCCTACTTGTGATCACATATATGTATCTCGGTAACCGTTCTACCAATTTGTACCAAACTCGGTGTGGTTATTGTGCTTGCCACATAGAAGCAAAACGTTGAAAATTATTGAAATCGAACTAAAATTACGACCGCTTTTCATATAACAGTGAATTTCAGATATGCTTGAAATTTCAATATTTCGAAATTTAAGGACGCTAATTTACTCAAAATGGATACACCCCGGTTTACCATGTAGCGGTAGCTTTCGGAAAGGTGGAAAACATATATTTAATACTTGCGCCGGGTATTTAATGTTCGGCTGAGCCCGAACTTAGATTTTCCTACTTGTTTATTCATGCATTTTTGCTTAGTAGGAATTTATACATAATTAGTAGCGGCACATAAAGTGAACTAAATGTATTATGCATATACATATACAAATATAGGTAAGAATGTATGCGTCTTCCCAGTTAGGTTAAAGGCGGATATATTTGCATACTGTGTACATACTTACAATTAAAATAAGAAAAAATTTTACAATTTCGGCATGTGATGCAAAAAATCTCTAAAATGCACACAATTTGGGGTTTCCAAGATATGTACGAAGTGAAAAGAAACCAGCAAAAATAAAAGATAAATTCTATAAGAATCAGAAAGCGACATACACAGCCTACTCGAGGGAAATTCCCCCGATTTGCAGGGAATTTCGGTTTAGGTGACAATCGGGGATTGGACAGTTTTTTGCGGATAATTGGGTATATGTTATGTTAATAACTTAAAGAAACCAAATAGACGAATATGTTAATTTTTAACCATTTGGAGCGACTTTTTCACTTTGAATCGAAATATCTCCACAACAGGAGTTTTTCCAAATATAAGCTATATAACAAATGAAAGCTAAGGCTTTGGGCTAGACCTGAGGAAACCTAGAATAAAATCGACTGACCAATTTTTGAGAAAACCCGCGAAATCTATATTTTCAGCAGCCCGATTTTTAGTTTTCAGGCGATAACATTATGGCATATTTATATTTCATGAACACAAAAGACAGCGTTAGATAGCTTGTTTTAAGGCCCTTCTACCGATATCCACACCAATGGTATGGAATGAGTATTGCGTCCTCAGTTCAGTAGCCGGAACTCAATATATAAGGTATCGCTGGAAGGGCAATCCCTATAAAATAACACTAAATATGTCGGGTGTACCCACATGCCCCCTTAAACCGGTAAAAGCAAAAAAACGTTTTTTGTTTCGCAACACTTTAGCCTAATTTTTAAGAATCCGGTTAATGGTTTGTGAAGCTGGAATACATTTTCTGGACACACTCTCCTCAAACATGTCGATTGGACGTCTGGATAAAAACTTCCAAATCTCGTGTATATATAAGCGAGTCATTTCAGCATGCTACTGTGGCTATTTTCGTCACTCGCGAGCACTGCCGTGCGCTGTGATAAGCGAGTAATTTCAGCATGCTACTGTGGCTGCTTTCGTCACTCGCGCGCACTGCGTGCGCTGTGATGAATAGGAAATTATCACAGCAACTTTTTGTTGATTTTAATAAACTTCACGATTTTACTTCTACGAGGTAGAAAAAGATGACTGTATTTTTATCTACAAAAATGCTGATTTCCAAGTGTACACAGTGTGGTGCAGTGCCGTATTTTGACAAAATTGTATCAAAAATGTCAGTGTAGTACCAAAGTACTTTTGGCTTTCAAAATGTACCAAAAAAGTACAATTGTTCCATCAATTTCATCATTGGTGTGTATACAGACAGCAGGGAAGCCAACTCGTGGGTATTTCCCCACGAGCGTTGACCGTTTTTTGTGGGGAATTTCAGTTTACGTGAGGAATCGAGGGATAAATTGGTTATTTTTGTGAGGAATTAGGTGTGACTAATTTTCTTCTTTTTTGCTTCACTAATTTCATAACACTGTACGGCAAAATCAACTTTTTTTATGGGTATTGGACCAAACCGATTTGTACAATCAACCGATTGTAATATAACGCCTTCTCTGCTTTTCAACTTTCTCGGTACAACCAAAAGAAAGTGGATAAAGAAGGACACTCCGATATCAACCGTCTAACCGAGCGCACACGGGAAAACGGCCACCACAGGATCCCGGACGTAATTAACATATATTTTCACTCCGTGTATATGTACTTAAACATCATTTAGTTGTTAAATAAACCATTAATAACGTGTATTCAAAAAGGGAGTTGTTTTTATTTCAAACGAACGCGAAAATTCCTTGCGTGTTGCCACAATTTTTTTAAGAGCTTGAGTCATAGGTAAATCAGTGATTTCTCCGTTTTTCGAAGTTGGCCTCCGAAATCGAGATATGGGCCTTCGAAGTTGGAAATAGGACCTTTGGTAAAAAATTATATTTAACTATTGCATGTAAATAACTAAAACCCTAAAACAATAGATGCAGTCCTCCTTTTTCTCTTATTTAAATGGTATATAACTTTTTTTGTGCAAACTTATATTACAGGTGCTATAAGGGGTCAAAGTTCAGGTCATCGAAAAATTAAATTCCTTATATTGCACACAATTTTGAACTGATTTAAAAAAAAATTTACACGGTTGTAAAGGTGATTAAACCCCCTTTCTTCCGATATGCATATTTGTATGCTTCGTATATAAAAATTTTAGAAAAAACACATTTGAATTAAAAAATACCTTTATTTTATAAAAAAAAAATATTTTGTAATTGGTATCGTTGCAAAGACGATTAAATCTCCTTTCTTCTGATATGCAAAATTGTATACTTCGTATATAAAAATGTGAGAAAAAAACACATTTAAAGGAAAAAATAAAATTTATAAAAATTTTTAACAAAAAAATTACCAACCGATTCTTAAAAGGTGTGTATCGTTATAAAGGCGAGCAAACCCCCGTTCTTCTGATATGCATATTTGTATACTGCGCATATAAAAATAAAAAAAAAACATATTTAAAGGAAAAAGTACCTTTTTTTATAAAAAAAAGTATTTTATACAAAAAAAAATACGCCGGCGCTAATGCTCATAAGGTAGCCATGAGGCTATTAATCTAATCATTTCAACTCGTCAGCGTTAGGCATTCGCCATGCCAATTATTCTATTATTATAATTCTATTTATTTCATTATTGAATTAGTTTTAAATTTAAATATTGTTACTTCCTACTTGAATTAAAATGTTGAGTGTCTGACGCTGATTGATGGGCGAACAGAAGAAGGTCTGAGGTATATACATACATACACACTCGGATCTCTATGTTCTCTACAGATCCGTATGTACTATTTAAATTTAAAGAAATAAAAATATTTTAAAAGTTTAGTTATTGGGGTAGTTTATGTCGCTCTCAATAAATTTTTGCAATAATCTTACCAACCGTTATGTTAAATTACGGAGTTCTTACGATTTTTGCGGATTACATATTGAAAACAAGGTTGGTCTACTTTTTTTCCAAAAGTTTAACCCATCAACTCGAACCAGAACGGGCCTTTTTGACCCACTGTTGGAAAAAAATGGCTATAGATGGTTAAAATTTCTACTAAAATATGAAGCGCCAAATTTTTCTAAGGAGAACCGAATGTAATGAAAAATAATACTAATGTTTACCATAAAGAGGGAACTTTAACCCTGTGTAGAAAACATAGCGATGCGAAGGAGCGAAACCTTCCTGGGGTGTGACCACCACTAAGGAATGCTAATATAATTTTCATACAGCCACCTAGTACTTGTATACGTATGTGGGACCCCAGAATAAAATAACTTACGAATGTAAATATTAGCAAAAATGTGTTTGTTTAAAATCTTAAAAAAATACATAGAAAAATCCACTTGTCTTTGTTTTATCTCCAATAATTGAGAAGTTAGATGCAAAGAGGCCGCTTTCAGACTGCTTTCAGAGATATTGGCGTTAAAGTTTTTGAGCTATAACTTTCTTGTTGTTGTAGTAGGTGTATAAAAAAGTACTCGACCCTAGTTTAAATGTAATAAACGCTTTCGTCGAAAAATATGTTACCTATGTTTTTTCTGAGTTACGTGGCCCAAATTATGCAAAAAAAAACTAATTTAAAAATGTAATTTACATTTCGTAAAATTGTGTTTTATACAAGTAGTATTTAGTTCCTTCAAACGATGTATTCAATGTACATATATCATGAAAATTTTGTACAAAACTCCTTAGGCGCCGAACGCCGCCGCCGCCGCCGCCGCCGCGCCGATATTTTCGTAACTCGGCGGCGGAGCGTGAGGAATGACAAAAAACGGCGGCGGCGGCGGCGGCGGCGTGGCTCGGCGGCGTATACTTCTACTTCGTATATAAAAATTTAAGAAAGACACTTAAAAGGAAAAAATACCAATTTTTTCATATAAAAAATATTTTAAACAAAAAAACTACTAATTAGTTATACAATTGAATACTTTGCTTAAATAAAACAGAAAATTACCTTTAAGTTTTATATATAACCTGTTATGGAAAAAATCAAAACCCATGGCATATATTAGACTCCTGTTACATATACTTTTACTTTATTTTTAACAAGGCTGTGGGTGAACAAGAACGAGTTAATGCTTTAAACACTAATAATGATCTGTTTTATTTAAATACGGTATTCAATTGTATTACTAATTAGTAATTTTTCTGTAAATTTTTTTTTATAAAAAAAAATTGATATTTTTTCCTTTTAAGTGTTTTTTCTCACCTTTTTATATACGGAGTATAGAAATAGGCACATAAGACGAAAGGGGGTTTAATCGCCTTAACGACGATGCCAATTTTTAAAAAATCGGTGAGTATTTTTTTTTATTTATTTTTGATAAAAAAAGTAATTTTCTCCTCTTAAGTGTTTTTTCTCAAATCTTTATTCACGAAGTTTACAAATATGCATATAAGAATGTTTAGGCCAGCGGCCTAAATTTGCTACACATTTTTCGACCCACCCTAATGTATAACATAACTTAATTATTATGGTTGCTGTCGAGCTGTTAACTACTCTGTTAAATCTGCAATAATCAAACTTTCGTCAAATAAACAGTTCGACAAGCAACCGTAACTAAAATCAAGAACGGTTTACTTACTTCTTTTGCGAGTATCCGAAGAAGAGGACGTCATCCAGCCACCAAGCTCAGCTTTTGTATTTCAAGGTAATCTGCAATTCAAATATATGTACATATATATATATATATATATATATATATATATATACACAAATTACTTAAGTGAATAAACACTATTATTTTTAGTTATACTAATACCAAGATTTTAATTTCTTTTCATTAAATTAATCATCGGTGCGAACGTGCATCCAAATCTTGCTCAAGCGTTGCGCCGATGAATATGGTCCCTTGTCGCCGAGACTGAAAAAGTTTTCTCACCAGCACCAACAAGTTGTTTCAGTGATGCCAGATTGTGGGTAACTTCCCTATTTGAGGGATATTTTGCATCAAAAATTATTAAAAGGGAAAAAAGGGACACTTCATATAAATAAGGGATTTTCTTTTGACGAAGTTATTGTTGCATAATTGATCAAAATTCAAGAATATGCGACATTCTTACGTAATTAATCGTTCTGAAGATGTGATGTGGAGTGAAATGGTATATAATTATTAAAAAGTATACGGATAATTTCGAAAATTTTCTTACGTTAACCAATTCAAGCGCTGAGTAAGAAAAAATCTTTTCAGTTGTAACTGGTGTTTCATGTAAAAAGCGGAACAAATTATCTGGTGAAATGATAAATAGCACATGAATGTGCTTAAATTTTAAATTCACCAAAAAATTCTTTTAGGTCCTTAGTGAGTGAGCAAAAAAATGAAAGTAAAAAAATTAATGAGTGAAAAAAATGCAGAAAAAGGGGTTTTTTCTTAATAGCGGTCGGCCCTCGACAGGCAATGGCAAACCTCCGAGTGTACTCCTGCCATGAAAAACAGCTTCTCATAAAAATGCACTCGCCATTCGGAGTCGGCGTAAAACTGTAGGTCCCTCCCCTTTGTGTAACAACATCAAGGGGACCAACACAAATTGGAGGAAAAGCACATATGTGTAAGCGCCAAACTATTATTATTATTTTATATGAATTTTACTTCTTTACTACTGAAACATGTATATGTTTAAATTCGTTGGGAATTTTGTGGGATAAATTTTCAAGATGTGGGTAATTGAGGGATTTTTTCCCCATTTTCGTGGGATTTTTAACAGAGAATGTCTGGCATCACTGAGTTGTTTGCCAATCAGGACAGGCTTATCCGCGAGAATACCACCCCACACAGCTCATTCGAAATTCAGTGACGTTAACCACAGGAGCAGTTTAAGGATTCAAAACCTGCAGCAATTACAAACATACAGCAGCTTTTAGCAAATTCGACACCTGTATTAAAACGACAAAATAAGGTACGTGGTTAAAAATTTCACTGCACTATAGTTTTTTGTGTGTAAAATTCGCGCCACAAAACTATAAATTGTGAAAAACTAATAACCAAAGTGATTTTGTGAAGTAAGAGACTTAAGTGCATTAAAATATTTCATTTGCTTGTTAGCACACATATATACAAAAGAGCGCGCTACGGCCATTTCAAAAAGTTGCAGTGTATTTTAAATAAGCGTGAAACAACTTGCGACAATTTAAATTTCGGTGATTAATAGCAATATAATTAATTCACATAAAGAAAATTCTGCATAGTCATTTACATTCGTTCGTTGCTTGCATTTTGTGTTAATTCACCAACAACACTGCATCTTTTGGTTCGGTTCTCATAACCTCACTTTTTCACGGCACTTGCGCTAGCTTAGAAGCTATATTGCACTTCAGCAAATTAAATTCACAAAATCACTTTCACGTTTTGAGTTGTTCATATATGCACACAGAGTTGTCCATAAATATTTAAAAAAAATAAAGGCGCTCCATATAATTGCGGAAAATAAAATATCTTACGGGCGTTCACTATTTGACAAAATTACATACATACATATAGACATTGTGTTTGGCGAGCAATAATTAAATACATATCCATACAAACATACATTTTTATATATTTTGAACCGGTGTTAATAAACATACATACATACATATATAAAGTAAATTGGTTGCATACTTTAATTTATAAACCTGAGATTGACTTGGTGGAAAATTCTATTGGTACCATTGCTATAACCAATTGGGGTTCTTAGTAGTGTTTTTCTGTTCTTTTTGATCATTTGCGTTGGGAAATTCCGCTTTTGTTGTGTTGCTTATCCTAATCGAAGACTTTAAAGTTTTAGTAAGGTCGTATTTACAGATTAAAATTCAATATGGAGACATTCAATCGCTTAACCGACTCCGTCATAGAGTTTGATATAGATTTTATGAGTACGCCCAGCAATGAGCATTCAATATACTCGCTGAGAATTCAGCAAGCTGACCTGAAAACCCTGTGGGATAAAGCCAAAGCTCTATTTGACGAGCTTCTAATAACCGAGTCACTTTCTGCAAAGGATCTGAGTGCAATAAGAAAAAAAATAAAACGAGCTACTCAGCTTTCTTGCGCTGCATGTCGAAAATAAGCGATCTGTGTGATAGGTTAGAAAAAATAGAAAAAGAAAACGAGGACATGTCAACTCGTTCAAACAACATACATCTCCTACCCTGCGATACAGACGTATTCAAAGGTGATTACCTGACATGACCAACTTTTCGGGACATGTTCACGGCCATTTATATTTTGAATAAACGGCTTACACCAGTAGAGAAGCTATATCACCTTAGACAGAAAACGCAGGGTGAGGCCAAGGAGGTTGTTAGCAAGTGTCCCTTAATCAATGAAGGCTTTAACACAGCCTGGAAGCATCTCTGTGATAGGTACGAAAACAAGAGAATATTGGTCAATACGCAATTGAAGATTCTCTTCAATTTGAAGGCGGTCGAAACTGAATGTGGAACATCGATAAAAAGGTTGCAAAGGGATATCAACAATTGCATATCTGCCTTAGAAAGCCATCAGATCGATATTTCAAATTGGGACCCAATAGTGACGTACTTATGTTCTACAAAACTGCCTGAGGTGACACTTTCGCTGTGGGAACAATCGGTAGAGAATAAAACTGACATTTCTAAGTGGACAGATATGGATCGATTCCTTTCTAATAGGTTCCAAACGCTAGAATCAGTCTCAGGTTTAAGAGGAATCACGGCTTCAAAACCACCAAAGGTTCCGAACTATAAGCATTCCTCTGAACCTTCGCATAAGAGACTTGGCGCATTTCAAACAAGTGTCGCTAAATATATGTGCAAAATGTGCCAGAGTAACGTACATAAGATGCATCTGTGTCCAAGGTTTCGCAAATTATCGGTAGACGACTGGGTTGCTTTCGTAAAAAACAATAATTGTTGTTTGAACTGTTTCGCCTTTGGACACTTGGTATCGAAATGCATTAGTTCGTTCAATTGCGCCACTTGCCATTCTCGACATCACTCTCTCCTACACGTTCAAACAGCACCTCCAAATGCAACAACTAGGAATGACATTTCTGAACCTTTGGATACTTCAGCGTCCTCATCCAGACAGGCTCAAATGCGACGCGAGTATACAAAAGGCAAAGGCAAAACTGTTATAAAGGTAAAAACACATCACGCTAACACAAGCAAAGGTGTATTATTGGGTACATCTCGTGTAGACATTAATTTTAATGGCACAAATTTCTCAGCGAGAGCACTAATTGATTCGGGCTCTGAGTGTTCTTTCATTACGGAAAGGCTCAGACGCAGAATCAACCTGCCGACCAAAAAAATGCATGCCCAAGTTTCGGGCATCAACAATACGGTTTCTGCGCAGGTGAAAGAATCATGCTCAGTTCAACTTAGGTCACCCATTGATCCACTGATTTCGATAGAAGCGATGATGTTAGTTTTACCCAGACTTACTGGAAATTTGCCAACGTGCCACATCAGCGCACTCACGCAGCAAGCTTTTCCAGACCTTGTCTTGGCGGATAAAAGGTTCTTCATAAACGAGCAAGTCCATCTTGTTTTAGGTGGAGACATCTATCCCCAAATAATTTTAGGCGGTATTCGAAAGAATGTTCTACGGGTCGGGCAGACTCAGACAATCCAACTACTAATCGCGTATCGTTCTTTAATGAAGTGGCACTGGATAAACAACTCAGCACTTTCTGGGAGTTAGAAGACATCCCGAGAGACAGGATACTGACAGCTGAGGAAAAGCAATGCGAGGAGCTCTACAAACGAACGACAATGCGGGATCAAGATGGAAGATACATCGTGTCTCTTCCAGGACCCGTGCTTCAGTCTGACCTGACAATATTAATTCTTCTCTGGAGACTTTTTAAATACGTCTTCAATAGCGATATTGAGAAGATGTATATACAAATTCTGTTAGATTCCAATCAGACCAAATATCAACGGATAGTTTTCCGACCTTGCCAGAACGATCCCATCTGCCTTTATGAACTAAAGACTGTGACTTTCGGCGTGAACTGTGCTCCTTATATTGCAATAAGGACATTGCTGCAATTAGCTGCTGATTCTGAAAGCTCTTATCCGATAGCCTCGAATATTTTGCGCAAATACATGTGTGTCGATGATGTTCTCGCTGGCGGACACACCATCGACTCTGCGATACGAGCTAGAGACGAAGTCATTACGGTTTTACAATCAGCCGGTTTCCCTCTTCGAAAATGGACTTCGAACTGCAGCCAAATACTACAAGGCATTCAAAAATCACATCTGTTGAGTGAAGATTTTCTGGAGCTCGAGGACACTAGCAGCGTGAAAGCGCTTGGTATAAGATGGAATGCTCTCTCTGATCAATTCTATTTTATAGCCAAGTCTATCGAAAACTACGAGAATCTTACAAAGAGATCGATACTCTCAGATATCTCCAAACTTTTTGATCCACTTGGATGCCTAGCACCGATAATTGTTGTTGCGAAGATACTAATGCAAAACATCTGGTTAGAGGGTACCGACTGGGATGAGAATGTATCTCGAACAACATTAGACAGATGGCAGACTTTCACCAAAAACTATAACGAAATCAACAACATACGTATTCCTCGATGGGTAGAATTCTCGCCAACGGAGAAAGTCGAAATTCATGGATTTTGTGATGCATCCGAAAAAGCATACGCGGCTGCAGTCTACTTGCGCGTGGAACGAAACAAACGCACTTTTGTCAATTTGCTGTTGGCAAAAACTAGAGTTGCACCAGTAAAAACAATTTCCTTACCTCGATTAGAACTTTGCCGGGCGGTATTACTGGCAGAAATCATCGAATCGGTCATCAATAATCTCGACTTAGGCCACTTGCAGATACACCTTTGGACTGATTCCACTATTGTTTTGGCCTGGATCCGCAAACCCCCATGTTCGTGGTCTACATTTGTAGCCCATCGTATTACCAAGATAATCGACAAAGTGGGAAACTTGAATTGGCACCACGTGGACTCAGCAACAAATCCCGCAGACTTGGCGAGCCGAGGCATACTAGCGCAAGAATTGGTCAACAATTCGTTGTGGTGGCAGGGACCTTCTTGGCTGCAAGAAGATAAAGAAAAATGGCCAACACAAGACACAGAC